>NC_069800.1:5724212-5985872 GCF_027406575.1 Nycticebus coucang | reverse complement strand
TGAATTAGGTGGTTCGTGATTGGTAAACATTGTTTTATCACATACAGAAAATTGGTAGTTTTTTTCCCTCTCTCGTTATTCTATAAAATGAAATAAAGAGTATATGCACTTGTATGATTACTAAACATTATAGCCTCCTGCAGTCAAGGAGAGATTAAATTTCAGGATGGCACAGAAAGAAATAAGCCAAATCAGGAACAGCACCAAAGATTTTTAAAGTAGCATATTTGAAGGTAAGAATTCTGACCCAAATATTAATTTAGTTACTTCAGGTGAATAAATACTAATTTTTCTTCTATGAGATATTTCCAGATATTCCCAGTTAAATTTTTGTCCCTTTCTTTCTTTCTTTTCTTTTTTTTTAATTTTTGTCCTTTTCCAATCTAAGTTTAATAGTTACATAGACAGCTTAGTGGCTTCGATCTACCATATTTTAAATAGTTGTAATATATATTTCAAAACAAAAATTATCACACAGAATCTTCTTTGATGTAATATTTTTATGCCCCAAAGACACATAATAAGCCTGTATGTATTTTTTTTTTTATTTTTTAGTAAAGCAATATAATGAACTAATCTTTATCTTAGGGGTTGACATTTTGGGGGACTATTATCAAACTGGGAAATATAAATTGTCTACTTTAACAAGTTTTTTTAAAAATGAAAGTACTGCTTCATGGTCTGAATGTGCTGTGTGCAGCATAAGAGTACATAAATAATTTTTATTTTGTAAGAAGATCCACACAGAAATGTTTAAATTGCTTCAGGTAAATGTTAACTGTCATTTATTCAGCTGTTGTAGAACTTGTGTACCATCAATTCAGTTATGCTTGTGGGTTAGAAGCAATCTGTTCACTCTTGCCTGTTCTTTCTTTCGCTTAAGGTTGCCTAATTTTAAACTGTACAACTATAATTTACATATCTTCCTGTTTGGTTTGATACACGAACTATATTGATCTTTTAGGGCAGTAAGCAGGGATGGCTAAGGATTCTTTCTGTAATTACTTAATGAACAAAGCACCATCTAGTTCTGTGACTCTAAAGTGTTTGCATTCCATGGTATACATATACCACACTTTATTAATCCATTAATGGGTTGATGGGCACTTGGGCTTCTTCCATGACTTGGCTATTATGAATTGAGCTGCAATGAATAATCTGGTGCAAATATCTTTTTTGTAAAGTGATTTTTGGTCTTTTGAATATACTCCTAGCAGAGGAATTGCAGGATCCAAAGGCAGGTCATTTTTTTGATCCCTGAGTGTTCTCCAGACTTCTTTCCAAAGGGAACGTATTAGTTTGCACTCCCACCAGCAGTGCAGAAGTGTTCCCTTTTCTGCACATCCACGTCAACATCTGTAGTTTTGGTATTTTTTTATGTTGGCTAATCTTACTGGAGTTAGATGGTATCTCAAAGTGGTTTTGATTTGCATTTCTCTGATGATTAAAGAAGACGAGCATTTTTTCATGTGTCTGTAGACCATGCGCCTGTCTTCACCACACCTATGACAAGGGTACAATTCAGATCTGTCAAGTGTAGAACATAAATGTCTTAACACAATAATCAAGTAAATGAGGTGAAAGCTATGTTGATTGGTTTGATCTTAACCATGTCAGATTGTATAAAAAAAAAATCAACACATTGTACCCCACATACGCATAAATGTATTCATGATCTATGTGTATTTGACTTAATAAAGTGTTTGTTTGTCAGGGGGTAGGGAAGGCTGTACAGATGTCACAGAGGGCTGACACGATGATCCCATGGATGGTGTAAGGAAAATGTTAGAACTTCAATTTATTGTTAATTTTATCATTATTCTATCCTTTCATGACTTCTAATTTGGGGTGTATTTTATAATGTGCATGATCTAATAGAATAGTAATGAGAGCATTGTTTTATAAAATGAAGACACACATACTGAGGTACACGTTATAGAAATATTTTGTTTAATAGAGATGCCTGATGGTTTTCTTTTTTTTTGAGACAGAGTCTTATGCTGTCACCTTGGATAGAATGCCATGGCGTCATAGATCACAGCAACCTCTAACTCTGGCTCAAGTGATCCTCTTCCCTCAGTTTTTCTATTTTTTAGTAGAAGGGGGTCTCGCTTTTGCTTAGGCTGTTCTCAAACTTGTGAGCTCAAGCGATCCATCCACCTCGGCCACGCAGAGTGCTAGGATTATGCACTCAGCCTAGGATGCCTGATTGTTGATCTTAATTATAATAGCTACCATTTTGGCTTTAAGTTATGAAAATTTGAGAAAAATAACTTCTGAGGGCAGTTGGGGGATCTCACCTAATGTGCACAACGTAAGGGTGTTCAGCACACCCCCTGGGTGAAGGGCTCAACTACAACTTGAACTTTACCTTGGAAGTGAGAACAATGTAACCTAAAAATATGTACCCTGATATTAATTTGAAATAAAAAAGAGAAATTCAAATGTATATATAGTTATCTATAGTTCTGTATATTCAGAATATGCGTGTGTTATATGCTTTGCAAATATTTTCCCTATTTGTGGCTTGTCTATTTATTTAAAGAATAGTATCTTTGATGAGAAAAATGTTTTGATAATCATAACATTTTATTAATATTCAAAAAAAGGAAGAACTCCTGAGTACATGATTTTATTTTTGTTACTGAAATGATTTACTGGAGGCTCAATAATTTCAGGAGTAAAAATCACATATGACTAGTTTTTTAAAAATATAATGAGTTGAATAATTAATAACTTAGGGTGGAAAAGCTGTACCCGTCCCTACAGAGAAGCCAGCTCACACTTTCTGTCAAACATGCCCTACAGCAAGTCCTAAAATTCCACTTTAACTTGATCTGACAAAGTACCCACAAAGCAAAGCAAATGTATTTTGATTTGTTTTTCTTAACTTTAATCTGAGTTTTGTTATTGTTTTAAAGCTGTAGTGTTCTTTTGTATACGATGAAATAATAGTCATCACTTGCTTCTAGTAATAGGCTAAGGAGTTAATCAAACTACCAGGATCAATTCCAAGACCAAAACTGATATTTTTAAATAACAATTCTTACATTTGTTATGAATTTTCAGTTTACAAATTATTTTAACTGACATTCTCTTGTTTGATCCATACAACATACTGTGAATACAAGATTAATAATAATAGCTCATTTTGCAGGTAGACCTGAAGGTAAGCAATTGGGTAAGTTGACCAAGGCCCAGTGGCTTTCAGACATTACTGTAGGTGCTAAATCAGAGCGTCTTGACTCGGAGTTTAGGGTTTTTCACTCTTTGCCTTTCAAAACAAACATTTTTCAGTACTATTTTGAATAGATACAGTGAGAGAGTAGGTATCCATGCCTTGTTCCTGATCTTAGAAGAAAAGCTTTCAAACATGGTATATCACATTCATTGATTTGTGTTTGCTGAACCATCCTTGAATCCTGGGAAGAAAGCCCACTTGGTCATACTTTATTGATCCTTGTAATTTGCTAATATTTTGTTTGAGAATTGTTGCATCAGTGTTCATTAGGAATATTGATCTGTAGTTTTCTATTAGTGTAGTGCCTTTGTCTGGCTTTGGTATCAGACTTATACTGGCCTCATAAAATAAGTTTGGAATTGTTCCTTCTTCAATTTTTGGGAGAGATTAAGGATAGGTATTAGTCCTTCTTTTAATGTTTGGTAGAATTCACCAGTGATGCCATCTGGTCCTGGGCTTTTCTTTGTTGTGAAGTTTTTGATTGCTGGTTTAATTTCCTTATTAATTATTAGTCTGTTCAAGTTTTCCATTTCTTCATGGTTCAGTCTTAATAGCTTGTAGGTTTTTAGGAATTTATTTCTTGTGTTGTATCCAATTTGTTGATGCATAATTGGTCATATAGCCCTCATCCTTTTTCTTTCTGTGGCATCAGTTGTAATGTCTTTTTTTCATTTTTATTTTTTTGAGTCTTTTCTGATTTTAGTTAAACTAAGGGTTTTTCAACTTATTTTTTTAAGCAAAAAGACACTTAAAAACTAAGAGTTTGAAAATAAAATCAAAACTCCTAGTTTTATTGATTTTTTTTCTATTGTTCTGCTCTAATCTTTGTTATTCTTACCTTCTGCTAACTATAGACTTAGTTTACTCTTTTTATAGTCCTTAAAATATGAAGTTTATTTAAGAAAATTCTGTCCTATGCAGTAACCTGAATGACATGATGCCAAGTGAAATAAGCCTGTGACAGAAAGACAAATACTGCGTGATTCCATTTACATGTGGTCTCTACGAAGTTAGACTCACGAAAGCAGAGAGCAGAATGGTGTTGCCAAGGACTGGGGACAGAGGGAAAGGGGAGTTGCTATTCAATGGGTATAAAATTTCAGTTATGCAAGATGAGTGAAGTTCTAGAGTTAAGTTCTAAGTTGTACATACTTGTACAGCCTATAATTAACAAGACTGTGTTGTGCCCTAAAAACTTCAAGGGTGTAGACCTCATGTTAAATGCTTTTACCACAACAAAAGAATAAATACTTTTGTTAGTTTTTTCATGATACATACATACAGGCCTGAGATGATACTAGCTTTGAGATCCTGGGCTAGTCACTTAGAATTGTATCATGTATGTGTTTAAATTATGAGACTACCTCTATGGTTGAGAGAGACAGAAAGAAGAATAAAAAATCAGTGATCCTAGTGATTCCACCCACTTTCCCATCCAAAGAGTGCACACCTCTGGGTGAAGGTCAAAATTGAGATGTGGATCTACTCCTCCTTCACTTCGTCTGAGTTCTTGTGTGGCATCAGTGGGGTGAACATCCCCCCCAGCTGAGTGGAGCTTTATAGTTTAAAGATCCATATGTTTTGTACAACATGTCACCTTCCTGCAAGCCAGTTACCTTCATTTGGTGCTCATTCCACAAAACAGTGCTTTCTTCCAATGCTGAGAAACTCAAATGAATTTTAAAAGAAAAGTACTAATTACAAATAGTTTTACACTGTGTGAAATATAAGATGTGATTCCAGCATATGGTCTTGGAGTGAAACTTTCTTATCTGTAGAAGGTGCTAGTAATGTCCACTTCACCAACGTCAGAGGAGATTCAGGTGAAAAAATGTACAGGGAAGCACCTTGAAAAAATTACTGTGCAAATATAGGATGTCAGTGTTGAATGGTCTGTTCAGTCTAATCCCACTGGCACAGTTGATGCCACCTCTGTATTCCACAGTGCAGCTGGAGTCCTCTGGGTCTTCCTCAAGATCCCTAAAGTTAGTGTCCCATAAAGATGAGATGAAGGAGGCCGTTTAATGAACTGCTCTCATTTTAAGGATGCCGGATCTTAAAATAGCCTGAGCTTTGGGGACCTGAGTTCCAGTCTCTCCTGTCTCCCACTGCTGACTTTTATGACTTTGGACAAATCACTTCACCTTTCCGGGACCCAGTTTTCTCACCAATAACAAGAAGAGATTAAGCCAGGGGTCCCTTCCACAGCTCTAACATTCTGTGTTTTTTTCTTTAGGTGTATGTGTCAAAATTGTCTTTCGGGTAGATAATGATAATTGTTCCTTGATGCTTTGTGCCATCTCTCTCAGACTCATACTTTTCAGTCTCTTTTGCTGGCCTTTATCATTTGAATAGCAGGTGACTGTGTTCCTAATTCTTTTCTTTGTTCCGTCTTAGTGTTTGACCTGTCTCGCTCTCCAGATGCCCAGCCTGTTACAGATTCTGACCTCCAGTAACTGCTGATATGAATTTGAATGAATGTTCATTCTATATGTGACTCTCCCTAAGTAAATCACTATATTTCTTTATTGGGAGAAAAGCCATGCCCATTCTCTACTTTCCTGCCTATTTTGGAACAAATAGAGAGTTTTCGCCATCCCTTAAACCATCTGCTCCTATACCCTAACTGCTGGAAGAGAGCATCCTGGCTGCTGCTGTGTGTGCCAGGCTTAGATTGCTGGTCCTCCTTGCTTTTCTGTTTCAGTACTCCTGCCCGCTTCTGCCTTGCAGACTGATCCTTTCCCCTGTGGACTCTTTTTAAGGAATCATCACAAATGGTTGACTTTTTTTATAAATTACATTGAAATTTTTTTGTCCCCCTTTTTTTTATAAATTAAATTGAAATTTTTTTGTCCCCCTTTTTTTATAAATTAAATTGAAATTTTTTTTTTGTCCCCACTCTTGTCACTTTAGTTCACCTGTGTTTGACTGTAGATGAAGAGTCTCTGGAGTGAAGTTTAAATTCTTTATTTCAGTAGTAAGGTATTGAGCACCCAACATGTGTCATGCCCAGGAGATGAAAATGTGCCGTAAGTGAGAGGCGGAGCAAGATGGCAGCCGAGTAACAGCTTCCTTGCATCTGGGCACCGTGAGTCTGGGGAGATAGGACTCCAGGCGTCTCTGGCTGGTGGGAACTGCCTATCACCACTCCTATGAGGATACAGGGAGTCAGGGAGAGACTTCTGGACCCCAAGAGGAGGACTAAATCCGTGGAAAACCGGCAAGTGGTCGCGTGTGTTCAATCCGTCTAAACCCGCCCACAACTGTAAGTTCAGTAGCAGCGAGACTGCAAACCAGAAAGGCCTTACCTGTGAACTGTTTTGATGTCCTTGGACTTGGCACTGAGTTGAACTGCCTTGGGGAAGGCCTGAGCGGGAGTGCGAGAACTTTGGCTGTTGTCTAGGGCCCCAGTCTGAGCCGCTGAGCCAGACGGAGCTAATAGTGTTTGGCGGTGGGTCACACGGATCCATTGTCAGCGATCTGCCCCGGCAAGCTCCGCCCTCAGGGTCGCAGAGCTAGAAACGGGTGGGAGCTGGTAACCCAGCAACCAAGTAGCCTAAGGGTGGGGTCTGAGCCGCCTTGCAGCCCTAACCCTCAGGGGCAGAGTGAGACCGGTTTTGGCACACTGAGTAAGTGGATAGCCACTTCAGCAGCGATTCTAGCAAGAAAGCTGGGAAAGCTTCTGCTCAACAAGTTTACAAGTTCGAAGTGCCTTTTAAGTAGGCTGAAGAGAGATTCAGGGTGTCTACCTGCTGGGGTTTGAGTAATCAGCAGCCTCCAGTCGTATCTGAACTGTGACTAACATCTCATACCCCAGAAGACCACGTGTTGCCCAGACAATATTCAATAACATATACAAACTGCTTTGTTTTTGGTTGTGTATTTTTTTCTTTCTTTTTTTGCTTGGTTGTTTTTTTTGTTTGTTTATTTTGACGTTGCTGATATTCTTTTGTTTTTTTAATTTCAATCTTTTCCACACAGATCCCTTTTTCTTTCTCAATTTTCCTAGTTTAATTATAATTTCCCATTGCTGCTTTTTTTAATAACTTCAACTTCATTTTTGCTAGTGTTTCTACCGATATAATTTGGTTTTTCACCCAATTTTATCCCTGTAAAGTTTTCTGTTTGCTTCTTTTGGTTTGATTTATAGCATTTTTGTCTTTCCTCTCTACTTGGTGGAGGTGGGGTACTGTGTCTGATCAGGTTAGCAAAGAGCTGCTGACCTCAAGGGAACCACGCAACTGGGCACCCCCAGAAGGTGGGGTTTTTTAAGGTTGTGTCAAAGTACCCTACTGTACACCTATATTGCCCTGTCTCCCTCTTTCTGTGCCTCTCTTCTTTTTGTCAATATTCCTTATACCCACCCCCTCTCCTTTCTCTATCTTTCTTTTTTTCTTATCACTCGGTCCTCCTTTCTTTCATCCCCTTTTTTTCTGCTCTTCAACCTTCTCACCCTTCTGGTCCTGTAACCTTTAGTCCACAGGCACAAGAACTTAAAGAGCAAGAGGAAGTGAAAGGAAAATTAGGGCAAGCAAACAGATAAAAGAAATCACTCATGAGGAAGAATCAGCAGAAAACTCCAGGCAACATGAAGAACCAGTCTAGAACAACCCCACCAAGGGACCATGAGGTAGCTACTGCAGATGATTCCACCAGTATAGAAATGTTAGGAATGACAGAAAGGGAATTTAGAATACACATGTTGAAAACAATGAAAGAAATGATGGAAACAATGAAGGAAATTGCTAATAAAGTGGAAAATAACCAAAAGGAAATACAAAAACAGAATCAAATAAGAGATGAACGATATGAAGAATATAAAAAGGATATAGCAGAGCTGAAGGAACTGAAACAGTCAATTAGGGAACTTAAAGATGCAATGGAAAGTATCAGCAACAGGTTAGACCATGCAGAAGAAAGAATTTCAGAGGTAGAAGACAAAGTTCTTGAGATAACTCAGACAGTAAAAGAGGCAGAAAAGAAGAGAGAGAAAGCAGAACGTTCACTGTCAGAATTATGGGACTTTATGAAGCGTTCCAACATACGAGTTATAGGAATTCCAGAAGGGGAAGAAGAATGCCCCAGAGGAATGGAAGCCATACTAGAGAATATTATAAAAGAAAATTTCCCAAACATCACCAAAGATTCTGACACACTGCTTTCAGAGGGATATCGGACCCCGGGTCGCCTCAACTCTAACCGAGCTTCTCCAAGACACATCGTGATGAACCTGTCCAAAGTCAAGACAAAAGAAAAGATTCTGCAAGCTGCCAGGAGTAAGCGCCAGTTGACCTACAGGGGCAAATCCATCAGAGTTGCCGCAGACTTCTCTAATGAAACTTTCCAAGCAAGAAGACAATGGTCATCTACCTTTAATCTACTTAAACAGAACAATTTTCAGCCCAGAATTCTGTACCCTGCTAAGCTAAGCTTCAAAATTGACGGAGAAATCAAATCATTTACGGATATACAAACATTGAGGAAATTCGCCACAACAAGACCAGCTCTACAGGAAATACTTCAACCTGTTCTGCACACTGACCACCACAATGGATCAGCAGCAAAGTAAGAACTCAGAAAGCAAAGGACAGAACCTAACCTCCACACTGATGCAAAAGGTAAAACTAAGCAATGGACTCTCACCAAATAAGACGAATAGAATACTACCACACTTATCCATTATCTCAATAAATGTTAATGGCTTGAATTCCCCACTGAAGAGACATAGATTGGCTGACTGGATTAAAAAACACAAGCCATCCATTTGCTGTCTGCAAGAAACACACCTGGCTTCAAAAGACAAATTAAAGCTCCGAGTCAAGGGTTGGAAGACAATTTTTCAGGCAAATGGAATTCAGAAGAAAAGAGGAGTTGCAATCTTATTTTCAGATACATGTGGATTTAAAGCAACTAAAGTCAAAAAAGACAATGATGGTCACTTTATATTGGTCAAGGGAAAACTACAACAAGAAGACATTTCAATTCTAAATATTTATGCACCCAATTTAAATGCTCCCAGATTCTTGAAGCAGACCTTACTCAGTCTGAGCAATATGATATCTGATAATACCATCATAACAGGGGACTTTAACACACCTCTTACAGAGCTGGACAGATCCTCTAAACAGAAATTAAACAAAGATGTAAGAGATTTAAATGAGACCCTAGATCAACTATGCTTGATAGACGTATATAGAACACTCCACCCCAAAGATAAAGAATATACATTCTTCTCATCACCCCATGGAACATTCTCCAAAATTGATCATATCCTGGGACACAAAACAAATATCAACAGAATCAAAAGAATTGAAATTTTACCTTGTATCTTTTCAGACCATAAGGCACTAAAGATGGAACTCAACTCTAACAAAAATGCTCAACCCCACCCAAAGGCATGGAAATTAAACAATCTTCTGTTGAATAACAGATGGGTGAAGGAAGAAATAAAACAGGAAATCATTAACTTCCTTGAGCATAACAACAATGAAGACACAAGCTACCAAAACCTGTGGGATACTGCAAAAGCAGTTTTGAGAGGAAAATTCATCGCTTTAGATGCCTACATTCGAAAAACAGAAAGAGAGCACATCAACAATCTCACAAGAGATCTTATGGAATTGGAAAAAGAAGAACAATCTAAGCCTAAACCCAGTAGAAGAAAAGAAATATCCAAAATCAAATCAGAGATCAATGAAATTGAAAACAAAAGAATCATTCAGAAAATTAATGAAACAAGGAGTTGGTTTTTTGAAAAAATAAATAAAATAGATAAACCATTGGCCAGACTAACTAGAAATAGAAAAGTAAAATCTCTAATAGCCTCAATCAGAAACGATAAAGGGGAAATAACAACTGATCCCACAGAGATACAAGAGATCATCTCTGAATACTACCAGAAACTCTATGCCCAGAAATTTGACAATGTGAAGGAAATGGATCAATATTTGGAATCACACCCTCTCCCTAGACTTAGCCAGGAAGAAATAGACCTCCTGAACAGACCAATTTCAAGCACTGAGATCAAAGAAACAATAAAAAAGCTTCCAACTAAAAAATGCCCTGGTCCAGATGGCTTCACTCCAGAATTCTATCAAACCTTCAAGGAAGAGCTTATTCCTGTACTGCAGAAATTATTCCAAAAAATTGAGGAAGAAGGAATCTTCCCCAACACATTCTATGAAGCAAACATCACCCTGATACCAAAACCAGGAAAAGACCCAAGCAAAAAGGAGAACTTCAGACCAATCTCACTCATGAATATAGATGGAAAAATTCTCAACAAAATCCTAGCCAATAGATTACAGCTTATCATCAAAAAAGTCATTCATCATGATCAAGTAGGCTTCATCCCAGGGATGCAAGGCTGGTTTAACATACGCAAGTCCATAAACGTTATCCACCATATTAACAGAGGCAAAAATAAAGATCACATGATCCTCTCAATAGATGCAGAAAAAGCATTTGATAAAATCCAGCATCCTTTTCTAATTAGAACACTGAAGAGTATAGGCATAGGTGGCACATTTCTAAAACTGATTGAAGCTATCTATGACAAACCCACAGCCAATATTTTACTGAATGGAGTAAAACTGAAAGCTTTTCCTCTTAGAACTGGAACCAGACAAGGTTGTCCTCTGTCACCTTTACTATTCAACATAGTGCTGGAAGTTCTAGCCAATACAATTAGGCAAGACAAGGAAATAAAGGGAATCCAAATGGGAGCAGAGGAGGTCAAACTCTCCCTCTTTGCTGACGACATGATCTTATACTTAGAGAACCCCAAAGAGTCAACCACAAGACTTCTAGAAGTCATCAGAAAATACAGTAATGTTTCAGGATATAAAATCAATGTCCACAAGTCAGTAGCCTTTGTATACACCAATAACAGTCAAGATGAGAAGCTAATTAAGGACACAACTCCCTTCACCATAGTTTCAAAGAAAATGAAATACCTAGGAATATACCTAACGAAGGAGGTGAAGGACCTCTATAAAGAAAACTATGAACTCCTCAGAAAGGAAATAGCAGAGGATATTAACAAATGGAAGAACATACCATGCTCATGGATGGGAAGAATCAACATTGTTAAAATGTCTATACTTCCCAAAGCAATCTACCTATTCAATGCCATTCCTATCAAAGTACCTACATCGTACTTTCAAGATTTGGAAAAAATGATTCTGCGTTTTGTATGGAACCGGAAAAAACCCCGTATAGCTAAGGCAGTTCTTAGTAACAAAAATAAAGCTGGGGGCATCAGCATACCAGATTTTAGTCTGTACTACAAAGCCATAGTGCTCAAGACAGCATGGTACTGGCACAAAAACAGAGACATAGACACTTGGAATCGAATTGAACACCAAGAAATGAAACTAACATCTTACAACCACCTAATCTTTGATAAACCAAACAAGAACTTACCTTGGGGGAAAGACTCCCTATTCAATAAATGGTGTTGGGAGAACTGGATGTCTACATGTAAAAGACTGAAACTGGACCCACACCTTTCTCCACTCACAAAAATTGATTCAAGATGGATAAAGGACTTAAATTTAAGGCATGAAACAATAAAAATCCTCAAAGAAAGCATAGGAAAAACACTGGAAGATATTGGCCTGGGGGAAGACTTCATGAAGAAGACTGCCATGACAATGGCAACAACAACAAAAATAAACAAATGGGACTTCATTAAACTGAAAAGCTTCTGTACAGCTAAGGAGACAATAACCAAAGCAAAGAGACAACCTACACAATGGGAAAGGATATTTGCATATTTTCAATCAGACAAAAGCTTGATAACCAGGATCTATAGAGAACTCAAATTAATCCACATGAAAAAAGCCAACAATCCCTTATATCAATGGGCAAGAGACATGAATAGAACTTTCTCTAAAGACGACAGACGAATGGCTAACAAACACATGAAAAAATGTTCATCATCTCTATATATTAGAGAAATGCAAATCAAAACAACCCTGAGATATCATCTAACCCCAGTGAGAATGGCCCACATCACAAAATCTCAAAACTGCAGATGCTGGCGTGGATGTGGAGAGAAGGGAACACTTTTACACTGCTGGTGGGACTGCAAACTAGTACAACCTTTCTGGAAGGAAGTATGGAGAAACCTCAAAGCACTCAACCTAGACCTCCCATTCGATCCTGCAATCCCATTACTGGGCATCTACCCAGAAGGAAAAAAATCCTTTTATCATAAGGACACTTGTACTAGACTGTTTATTGCAGCTCAATTTACCATTGCCAAAATGTGGAAACAGCCTAAATGCCCACCAACCCAGGAATGGATTAACAAGCTGTGGTATATGTATACCATGGAATACTATTCAGCCATTAAAGAAAATGGAGACTTTACATCCTTCGTATTAACCTGGATGGAAGTGGAAGACATTATTCTTAGTAAAGCATCACAAAAATGGAGAAGCATGAATCCTATGTACTCAATCTTGATATGAGGACAATTAATGACAATTAAGGTTATGGGGGGGGAAGCATAAAGAGGGATGGAGGGAGGAGGGTGGGGCCTTAGTGTGTGTCACATTTTATGGGGGCAAGACATGATTGCAAGAGGGACTTTACCTAACAATTGCAATCAGTGTAACTGGCTTATTGTACCCTCAATGAATCCCCAACAATAAAAAAAAAAAAAAAAAAAGAATTTACATTAGCTAGTGATTTTCAATATTAAAGTATGGGAAACAATGGGTTGCCTCTCTTTAAAGGAACATATTAATTTTAAAAGGTCATACTGACTCATGCATACAATTTCTAGTTGCAAAGGCAGAATTTCCTCTAGACATTTTTTGTCAACATAGTTTCTTTTCGGTGTCAATTTCCCCCTTCCTCCTGCTGTCCATCCTTCTATCTACTCCTAACCCATTTTGTGTGGCTTGTATTTTAGAATTCAAACAATACTTAGGAAATGAAATGTTCTCATTTGATAGCATCTAATAAAGACCAGCCCCTCCACCTACCTCTGCCTGGCAGAACGGCATCCACACTGTCAGTATTGAAGCATTTTTTTCGAGTAAGAAGGCTGCAGCTGCTTGTATTCCTCTTTATTCCCTTGAGGAATGTTGTGGTTGAATTGTGTCCCTCCCCCAAAAAAGTTGTAGTGAACTCCTACCCCCCAGTTCCTCAGAATAAGACCTTATTTGAAAACAGGGTCATTGCAGATTAAGTTAGAGTGAGTGAAGGGGAGGCCATGTGAGCAGGTGGGCTTCTCCCTCAGCCTGTCTGCAATCATGTCTTCATGCTGGCTGCAGAGACACAGGGAGAGTGCCCTGTGAGGACGAGGGGTGCAATGGGGGACCTACTAGAAGCCAGGAGAGCAGCCTGGAGCAGTTCCCCCCTTAGGGCCTTCAGAAGGAGCTAGCCCTATTTACCCCTCGTTTCTGGACTTCCAGTCACTGGACCTGTGAGGATATGCATATTATACGTCAATAAAAATACTTTGTTTAAGAAGCAATCAGGGAAAATAAAAAAGAACTATCTACAAAGAGATGATAGCTAGATCAGCAAACCACTTTTGGTCAGAAATAAAGTCTAGAATGTAATTCAGTAGTGACTTATGAAGTGCCAGGGAGAATAAGCATCAGCATAGAGAGCTTTACCTAACAAAACTATTATGACAGAATGAGTGACTAAGGGCATTTCAGACCCAGACTAAACCAACCTCTAAGGTGTGTGCTTTAGCAAGGAATATGATGGATGAATCTATAATAGTAGCAAACTGCTTGGTGAATCTACATAAGCATTGACTTTCAAACGTAGTGATTTTTTTCTTTTATTTTGGGTTGACACATAATAATGGTGCAGATTTGTGGGATACAAAGTGATATTTTGATACGTGTACACAATGTGCAATGATCAAATCAGAGTAATTAGCATATCAGTTGCGTCAAAGATGTATCAGTTCTTTGTGTTGTGAACATTCAGAATCTTCTAACTTTTTGAAAATATACACTAAATTACCATTAACCACATTCTTCCTATAGTGCGACAGAACAGCTCCTCCCCTATCTAGCTGTAACTGTGTATCCAGTAGCCAAGCTTTTTGTACTGGGTTTCCGTATTAGTAAAATATTTCTTTTTTATTTTCATTTTTTTTTATTTTTTTTTTTGTGGTTTTTGGCCGGGGCTGGGTTTGAACCCGCCACCTCCGGCATATGGGACCGGCGCCCTACTCCTTGAGCCACAGGCGCCACCATAGTAAAATATTTTTTTTACCGTGAATGTATAATTATAGATTTGTATGTTTACTTAACTTTCATGAATTGCATAACATACTTCTGTCTTAATGTACTTTCTATATTGTGGGACATATAAATTTAATGTTAAAATATAAATATTCTGCTATTTTATTCCCAACCATAAACAGAAGTATACAAATAAATTATTTTTAAAAATGTCTGGGTGACAGCCTTTTTAGTTAGAAACTATAGGCAAAAATAATTCCAAATTTAAAAGTAAATTTGTTTCTCCTTTGATAAAGAAGCTTTAAAGGGTTTGTATAGTCAGCCATGATTTATTATAAATGAATGAAAGCTATAGGGGAGAAACATAATTAAATTTACCTTTTAGGAATCACCTGCCTTTTATTTCAAAAATCTTTTTTTTTTTTTTTTTTTGGTAATCTTTGGAGTGATTATATATTCTTTTGAATATAATCCCAGTAGCATTGTTTTTAGTCAGAACAATATGCTCTGCCTAACTTCATATAACAAATAAGATCTTGGCTGGGCAGGTGGCTCACTCCTGTAATCCTAGCACTGTGGGAGGCCAAGACTGGAGGATTGCTTGAGGCTAGGGGGTTGAGATCAGCTTGTGCAAGAGTGAGACCTTGGTTCAACAAAAAAATAGAAAAATTAGCCAGGCCTGGTGGCATGTGCCTGTAGTCCCAGCTACTAAGGGGCCTGAGGTAGGAGGATCACTTGAGCCCAGGAGTTTGAGTTTGCAGTGAGCTGTGTTGATGCCAACTTTACACTAGCCTGAGCAACAGAAAAAGGCACAGTCTTTAATAAAAAAGACCTGCACTTTGTCTTTTCTCTAATCTATTTTGAATATGAAGGGGTGTTCAGAATTCCTGAGACTACATTTGTAACCATTTAGCCTCAACGGTTATGGAACACTTAGTTTTCTGATCCAAATTATTCACATTATTGCCTCAGTAGAGGGTGAATTTTAATAAAAACTAAGCGGAAGTAGTAATACACATTTGTCTTTTTAAAAACATACTGTTTATCTTATCTAGGTACCATTTGGAGTTAGAGGAACTGAAAACAGGATGAAATATACTTCAACATCAGAATTCATTAAGTAATAATACTTCCCAGTGTACCTAATCTCTAACATGATGTAAATAAAGTGCTTGTGATAATTGTAATATGATACATGTTTAAGCTGTAACTTTTTGGTGTTACATGTGATGTAATATTCTTTAACATTAATTCTATAAGAAAACAAAGATAAGTTCCTGAATGAAGTACTAGAAAACATGCATTGATTTTGTCAGTCATTAAGGACATGGATAGAAATTTAGGGTTCCTGGTCTGTCACCTTTTCTCTTCTCACTTCCAACACTCTTTGACTGGGAGGATCAAAAGAAACAAGATAAGAAAAAAACATTGTTTTAAGAACTGTACATGCGAGGGAAAGCCGGCCGCCTTCTAGGCGGACAGAAATGAACTCAAAACTCAAAGAAGACATTCCGGTGCAGGAGGAATTTGTTTTGTGTGGTGGAGTTGAAACGCAGGTTCTAAAATGTACGAGAACTTAAACAGCAAGAGGAAGTGAAAAGAAAATTAGGGCAAGGAAAAAGATAAAAGAAATCACCCATGAGGAAGAATCAGCAGAAAACTCCAGGCAACATGAAGAACCAGTCCAGAACAACCCCGCCAAGGGACCATGAGGTAGCTACTGCAGAGGATTCCACCTATACAGAAATGTTAGGAATGACAGAAAGGGAATTTAGAATACAAATTTTGAAAACAATGAAAGAAATGATGGAAACAATGAAGGAAACTGCTAATAAAGTGGAAAATAACCAAAAGGAAATCCAAAAACAGAATCACATAAGAGATGAACGATATGAAGAATATAAAAAGGATATAGCACAGCTGAAGGAAATGAAACAGTCAATCAGGGAACTTAAAGATGCAATGGAAAGTATCAGCAACAGGTTAGACCATGCAGAAGAAAGAATTTCAGAGGTAGAAGACAAAGTTTTTGAGATAACTCAGATAGTAAAAGAGGCAGAAAAGAAGAGAGAGAAAGCAGAACGTTCACTGTCAGAATTATGGGACTTTATGAAGCGTTCCAACATACGAGCTATAGGAATTCCGGAAGGGGAAGAAGAATGCCCCAGAGGAATGGAAGCCATACTAGAGAATATTATAAAAGAAAATTTCCCAAACATCACCAAAGATTCTGACACACTGCTTTCAGAGGGATATCGGACCCCAGGTCGCCTCAACTCTAACCAAGCTTCTCCAAGACACATTGTGATGAACCTGTCCAAAGTCAAGACAAAAGAAAAGATTCTGCAAGCTACCAGGACTAAGCGCCAGTTGACCTACAGGGGCAAATCCATCAGATTGACCGCAGACTTCTCTAATGAAACTTTCCAAGCAAGAAGACAATGGTCATCTACCTTTAATCTACTTAAACAGAACAATTTCCATCCCAGAATTCTGTACCCTGCTAAGCTAAGCTTCAAAATTGACGGAGCAATCAAATCATTTACGGATATACAAACATTGAGGAAATTGGCCACAACAAGACCAGCTCTACAGGAAATACTTCAACCTGTTCTGCACACTGACCACCACAATGGATCAGCAGCAAAGTAAGAACTCAGAAATTAAAGGACAGAACCTAACCTCCACACTGATGCAAAAGATAAAACTAAGCAATGGACTCTCACAAAATAAGATGAATAGAATACTACCACACTTATGAATTATCTCAATAAATGTTAATGGCTTGAATTCCCCACTGAAGAGACATACATTGGTTGACTGGATTAAAAAACACAAGCCATCCATTTGTTGTCGGCAAGAAACACACCTGGCTTCAAAAGACAAATTAAAGCTCCGAGTCAAGGGTTGGAAGACAATTTTTCAGGCAAATGGAATTCAGAACAAAAGAGGAGTTGCAATCTTATTTTCAGATACATGTGGATTTAAACCAACTAAAGTCAAAAAGAACAAAGATGGTCACTTTATATTGGTCAAGGGAAAAATACAATAAGGAGACATTTCAATTCTAAATATCTATGCACCCAATTTAAATGCTCCCAGATTCTTGAAACAGAACTTACTCAGTCCAAGCAATATGATATCTGATAATACCATAATAACAGGGGACCTTAACACTCCTCTTACAGAGCTGGACAGATCCTCTAAACAGAAATTAAATAAGGATATAAGAGACTTAAATGAGACCCTAGAACAACTATGCTTGATAGACGCATATAGAACACTCCATCCCAAAGATAAAGAATATACATTCTTCTCATCACCCCATGGAACATTCTCTAAAATTGATCATATCCTGGGACACAAAACAATTATCAACAGAATCAAAAGAATTGAAATTTTACCTTGTATCTTCTCAGACCATAGGGCACTAAAGGTGGAACTCAACTCTAACAAAAATGCTCGACCCCACCCAAAGGCATGGAAACTAAACAATCTTCTGTTGAATAACTGATGGGTGAAGGAAGAAATAAAGCAGGAAATCATTAACTTTCTTGAGCATAACAACAATGAAGACACAAGCTACCAAAACCTGTGGGATACTGCAAAAGCAGTTTTGAGAGGAAAATTCATCGCTTTAGATGCCTACATTCGAAAAACAGAAAGAGAGCACATCAACAATCTCACAAGAGATCTTATGGAATTGGAAAAAGAAGAACAATCTAAGCCTAAGCTCAGTAGAAGAAAAGAAATCTCCAAAATCAAATCAGAGATCAATGAAATTGAAAACAAAAGAATCATTCAGAAAATTAATGAAACAAGGAGTTGGTTTTTTGAAAAAATAAATAAAATAGATAAAACATTGGCCAGACTAACTAGAAATAGAAAAGTAAAATCTCTAGTAACCTCAATCAGAAACGATAAAGGGGAAATAACAACTGATCCCACAGAGATACAAGAGATCATCTCTGAATACTACCAGAAACTCTATGCCCAGAAATTTGACAATGTGAAGGAAATGGATCAACATTTGGAATCACGCCCTCTCCCTAGACTTAGCCAGGAAAAAATAGAGCTCCTGAACAGACCAATTTCAAGCACTGAGATCAAAGAAACAATAAAAAAGCTTCCAACCAAAAAATGCCCTGGTCCAGATGGCTTCACTCCAGAATTCTATCAAACCTTCAAGGAAGAGCTTATTCCTGTACTGCAGAAATTATTCCAAAAAATTGAGGAAGAAGGAATCTTCCCCAACACATTGTATGAAGCAAACATCACCCTGATACCAAAACCAGGAAAAGACCCAAACAAAAAGGAGAATTTCAGACCAATCTCACTCATGAACATAGACACAAAAATTCTCAACAAAATCCTAGCCAATAGATTACAGCTTACCATCAAAAAAGTCATTCATCATGTTCAAGTAGGCTTCATCCCAGGGATGCAAGGCTGGTTTAACATACGCAAGTCTATAAACGTTATCCATCATATTAACAAAGGCAAAAGTGAAGATCACATGATCCTCTCAATAGATGCAGAAAAAGCATTTGATAAAATCCAGCATCCTTTTCTAATTAGAACACTGAAGAGTATAGGCACAGGTGGCACATTTCTAAAACTGATTGAAGCTATCTATGACAAACCCACAGCCAATATTTTACTGAATGGAGTAAAACTGAAAGATTTCCTCTTAGAACTGGAACCAGACAAGGTTGTCCTCTGTCACCTTTACTATTCAACGTAGTGCTGGAAGTTGTAGCCAATGCAATTAGACAAGACAAGGAAATAAAGGGAATCCAAATAAAGGGAATCCAAAATTGATTCAAGATGGATAAAGGAGCAGAGGAGGTCAAACTCTCCCTCTTTGCTGACGACATGATCTTATACTTAGAGAACCCCAAAGACTCAACCACAAGACTCCTAGAAGTCATCAAAAAATACAGTAATGTTTCAGGATATAAAATCAATGTCCACAAGTCAGTAGCCTTTGTGTACACCAATAACAGTCAAGATGAGAAGCTAATTAAGGACACAACTCCCTTCACCATAGTCTCAAAGAAAATCAAATACCTAGGAATATACCTAACGAAGGAGGTGAAGGACCTCTATAAAGAAAACTATGAAATCCTCAGAAAGGAAATAGCAGAGGATATTAACAAATGGAAGAACATACCATGCTCATGGATGGGAAGAATCAACATTGTTAAAATGTCTATACTTCCCAAAGCAATCTACCTATTCAATGCCATTCCTATCAAAATACCAACATCGTACTTTCAAGATTTGGAAAAATGATTCTGCGTTTTGTATGGAACCAGAAAAAAACCCGTATAGCTAAGGCAGTTCTCTGTAACAAAAATAAAGTTAGGGGCATCAGCATACCAGATTTTAGTCTGTACTACAAAGCCATAGTGCTCAAGACAGCATGGTACTGGCACAAAAACAGAGACATAGACACTTGGAATCAAATTGAAAACCAAGAAATGAAACTAACATCTTACAACCACCTAATCTTCGATAAACCAAACAAGAACATACCTTGGGGGAAAGACTCCCTATTCAATAAATGGCGTTGGGAGAACTGGATGTCTACATGTAAAAGACTGAAACTGGACCCACACCTTTCCCCACTCACAAAAATTGATTCAAGATGGATAAAGGACTTAAACTTAAGGCATGAAACAATAAAAATCCTCCATGAAAGCATAGGAAAAACACTGGAAGATATTGGCCTGGGGAAAGACTTCATGAAGAAGACTGCCATGGCAATTGCAACAACAACAAAAATAAACAAATGGGACTTCATTAAACTGAAAAGCTTCTGTACTGCTGAGGAGACAATAAGCAAAGCAAAGAGACAACCTACACAATGGGAAAGGATATTTGCATATTTGCAATCAGACAAAAGCTTGATAACTAGGATCTATAGAGAACTCAATCAACAGGAAAAAAGCCAACAATCCCTTATATCAATGGGCAAGAGACATGAATAGAACTTTCTCTAAAGACGACAGACGAATGGCTAACAAACACATGAAAAAATGTTCATCTTCTCTACATATTAGAGAAATGCAAATCAAAACAACCCTGAGATATCATCTAACCCCAGTGAGAATGGCCCACATCACAAAATCTCAAAACTGCAGATGCTGGCGTGGATGTGGAGAGAAGGGAACACTTTTACACTGCTGGTGAGACTGCAAACTAGTACAACCTTTCTGGAAGGAAGTATGGAGGAACCTCAAAGCATTCAAGCTAGACCTCCCATTTGATCCTGCAATCCCATTACTGGGCATCTACCCAGAAGGAAAGAAATCCTTTTATCATAAGGACACTTGTACTAGACTGTTTATTGTAGCTCAATTTACAATCGCCAAAATGTGGAAACAGCCTAAATGCCCACCAACCCAGGAATGGATTAACAAGCTGTGGTATATGTATACCATGGAATACTATTCAGCCATTAAAAAAAATGGAGACTTTACATCCTTCGTATTAACCTGGATGGACATGGAAGACATTGTTCTAGTAAAGCATCACAAGAATGGAGAAGCATGAATCCTTTGTACTCAATTTTGATATGAGGACAATTAATGACAATTATGGTTATGGGGGGGCGAAACAGAAAGAGGGAAGGAGGGAGGTGGGTGGGGCCTTGGTGTGTGTCACACTTTATGGGGGCAAGACATGATTGCAAGAGGGACTTTACCTAACATTTGCAATCAGTGTAACCTGGCTTATTGTACCCTCAATGAATCCTCAACAATAAAAAAAAAAAAAAAGAAATTTAGGGTTCCTAAAGAGAAGTTTCAGTGATGTAGTAATAGCCAACCTTTAAGTACTATATAAATGTATACATTTACATAAGTATGTGTATATGTATATGGCTTATCATACTTACTATGTGATAGGCCTTTTTCTAAACACTCTGTGTCCAGTAGATGTATCACCCAAGGAAGTGGCTGTTCCTGTCACATGTGGGGAAACTGGGGCATGGAGCACATAATTTACCAAGGATATAGCTGCTATATGGCAGAACTGGTGTATGCACTCAGGCTGTTTAGCTCTAGAGTCTTTGTTCCCGACTGCTAATGAAATGCTTATGCTCATCACCATTTTTTTTTTTTTTTTTACTGTTGTAAAATAAAGTTTGTTCCTTTTGAGAGTAATAAATACCATGGAAAAGAGAAAAGCCAACTTAGAGATCTATTCATTTGTTTGGCAAACAAATATTGAGTGATACTCTTCAGAATCAATGAGACCAAATCAGTTCTCCTAAGAAACTTATAATGTAGTAAAGGACATAGAAGTAAATGAACTGTGGTAAGTGCTGTATTAAAAGGGTGTATTAATCAGGTAAGTCCAGCTTTGGTGTGGTAAAAAGTTAAATCCTAAATATCAGCTTGACTCACTGGTCTTCGTGGAGTCAGGTCACTCTTCAGAGTAGTTGTTCTGTATACGGGAACTCAGCAGTTACAGGCTATTTCTACATCGTGGCTGTGCCAGCTCAGCATGTGGCCTCTCTTTCCATCAAGGGAGACGAATAAAGGAATGTGGAGCCCTCATGTGCTCTATTCTGTGCCTCAGAAGGAAAGGGTGTACTTTATTTCTGCTCTTTCCTGTTTGACTCATGGCCCACTTGAACTGCAAAGTGACCAGAAAATGTGTGGGAGCATATGTCTATTTCGTGAGCAATAAGCACCTTGATCAAAAGATAGATACTGTCAATTGGAGCAGAAAGGGGATGGGGCAAGAGTTACTTAGGATTATACAGGAAGTTGACTGAAGAGTGGCAGAAAAAGTCTGGACAGAGGTTGGTGAATGTAACTGAGGAATGTGAAACACAAGGTTCTGGGCGTCCCACAGGAAGGAGTTTGAGCTGAAGCAAGAGCTCTTCAGTACCACGGAGAGCTTCTGTCATTTAACTTGCTTGACAGCATATGCTGTAAACTGTAACACCTTTTAAAAATTATGCCATAAACATTTATTATGTGCCTATGATAGATTATGTGAATAGAAAAATTCATAATAAATAACTAACAGTCTAAATGGGAGGACCACTCCCTGAAATGCAGTGGGTAAGTTTAATGATAGAACTATTCACTGGGTACTATGAAAAGATGGAGATATTTCTAACATTCATCTTGGGTACAGGAAGAAGTTAAGTAGGAAAGTTCCATGGAAGGGATGATTGATGATCTCACATGTATATTAAGTGATAAAAAGGATTTAGCCAAGGCAGTGGGGCAATACTTTTTTTCTGTAAATGGCCAGGTAGTAAATATTTCAGGCTTTTCAGGTTATATGTGGAAGGTCTGTGTCACATACTCTTTGTGTCTTACAACTTTTCAGAATATAAAAGTATCCTTTGCTCAAGGGTTATAAAATATGAGTCATCGTCCAGATTTGACCTGTAGGTCATATTTTGCTGACCCCTGGTCTAGGCCGAGAACAAGAACAAAAACAGATACATGTACATGCAACCATGTACAGTGTGGGTGTGATGAACTATAATGTAAAGTTCGAAGAAGAGTCATGACAAATGAGCCCAGAGAGAGGGAGTTACAGGACAGTATGTCACGCTGAAGAACTCGGACCTAGTTCTGTAAGTATGGGTTACCACTGAAAGAGTTAAATCAATGCTATCACCACATTTATATTTTAGAAAGATAGCTATTGGGAATTTTCCTGAAGAGGCGAAACTGAACTCACAGGGACCAATTAGGGACTGTTAGTGTGGAGATGATGGAGATAGTGAAAGCCCAGAGTAAGGCCGTGGTGGGAAACGTAGGCAGGAGGAGGCCTGTGGAGAAAATCTTAGGTAACATCAGGGATGCTTGATGTTACCTGGTTGACTGCAGTGGGAAAGTGGTCAGTAAGGGCTCCTAGACAAGATAGCATTGCTTCATCTGAGATTATAAATATTGTTCTAACCCGTTCACATTCATTCTTTAGCAGGAGCTCTGATCGTTAAAAGGATCTCCACAGGTGATTTAGTGATAACCTTGCTAGGGATAATTCTTTTAGGTCAGCCAATATGCAGGTACAGTTAAGATAATCAGATCCTGTCTTTACATGTATGGGCTTATTGGAGTTTGACAAGAGAAGAGTTACCATACCCCTTTATCATTGCTTTTGGTCTGGGAGTTTTGTTTGAGTGGAGTATAAGCAGACGAGGACTGAAATACATTCTTTAATTCTGCAAATAAAATCACAACATATAATGAACAAGATCCTAGTTACCTTACATGCAATTAAACATTTAATCTTCATGACATGAATTATTTTACTTAATAATTTACAGAATTCTATTCAGTAGATCTTATTATCCATATATATTACACAATAATAATCCTAAGACTTGGAGAGATTAAGTAATTTGTTAAGGATCACACCAGTAAAAAGTGACAGGGCTGGATCCCAAGTGACTTGGGCAACTTACTTAACCTCATGAAGCATCTGTAACATTTGAATAAAAATAATACTTCTCAGGGGTTTTAATCAACAAATGAGTTTATCTTTGTGAAACACTCAAAACTTTGCTTGTGTCAATAAAATTCAGCAAACATTGGCTGTTATTTTGTTCAGGATGTATCTCTGTTTATCTCTTACACTGAGACAGGCAGCCACACACAGTGTCTCATGCCTGTAATCCAAGTACTTTGGTAAGCCAAGGCAGGAGGATTACTTGAGGCCAGGAGTTCAAGATTAACCTGCGTAACACAGGGAGACCCAGTCTCTGCCAAAAAAATATTTCTTTTTTTAAAAACTAGCTGGATGTGGTGACCTGCACCTGTACTCCTAGTTACTCGGAAGGCTGAGACAAGAGGATTACTTGAGCCTGGGAGTTTGAACTATGATCATACCACTGTATGCCAGCCAGGGTGACAGAGTGAGACCCTTCCTCTAAAACACAAATACGTTAGAGTAAGCAGTGGTCTGAACCAGGATAGTTGATCATAATTTTGGTATTGCAGTAAACTTCTCAGGGGGTCTACTGGGCATTTCTTTAACAGTGAGGAGTCAGGAGAAGAGATAAGTTTGAGAATGTTGGATGTTACTGTTAGGGCCTAAAGTTATTCCAACAAGTCTCTAGTTGTTTTGTTTTAATGGAATCCTTGCTGAGACTTTTTAGTCCCCTACATGGGTAAAGTCCCCCCTCCGTTTGAGTTTGCCCTGCAAATGTGTAAAATCTGACTCCTAAACTGAAAGTTATGATGTGAATTCAACACACACCAGAGAAGGTCACAGGAGCAGTTGCCAGGTGGTGAGGCAGAATGCAGTTCTGGACAGGTAGCCAGCGTGGTGCAATGAGTTTGAGGAAAGACGGGGGAAAGCAAGTGTTAAGAGAGAAGGCAGCAGAGATGAGCTTTAGATCAGCAGCTCAGAAAGCTTCAGTTAGACAGGCAAGAAAGACTTTGCCTCCATCCTTTGGAAAGGATGCTGCTCTGTCAAACACAAGGGCCACGCAGACCCAACTGTAACTGGATGATTTTGCCCTTTGCCATTTAGAGAAACAGCCCTTTGCCATTTGACTCAAGGATGTCTCACATCTGTATCTGACTCAGAGGTGTGTCTACCAAAAGGACAAAGAGTATCCAATAACTAATGAAAATTGAGGCATTTGGAGAAAAAGACAGAGGACCCATGCTGTGCCTTAAAGGAAGGGCTGGCTCTCTTTCTGCTCATGCTCAGATGGTTTGCACTCCAGCCCTGGATTTGGACAGGATTTCTATTGGATCAGGACAGGTGTCTGTCCCACAATGGAGATATTGAGATTTAAGGATGTAGGGGGAGGCAACAGACAGTGTAAGGTAGACAGATGAGCCTGGTCCAAATGCCGTTTACTAGCTGCGATGCCCGTGGCAAGTCACTTAAATTTCCTGAGTCTTGGTTCCTTTATCTCTAAATGAGGATGGTAATAATAGCTAACATTGATAGCACTATGTGTTGATCTTCACAGCTACACTATTAGCATCATCCTCAAATTTTCCAGGAAACAACAACAGAGTGATTGAGTAACCTGCCCAAGATTCCACAGCTCCTTGGTAGGAGAGGAAGGGTCTGAAGAGGCAGGCTTCCTCCAGGGTCTGTACTCCCCACCTTCCCACTCTACCGCCTCTCTGATGCCAGTACAGAGAAGGCATTCAGTGAGTGGTGGCGCCAGGAGAGGAATGGAGGAGACAGCAGCAAGGACTGTCATCGTCATCAATCAGGGAGACTGAGAACAGGCTCTATTTATAGAACTAGTGAGAGGTGCGGATGTAGTGTAGGTCCTCATACGTTTCTAACTTATGTCCATAGACATGTAATTCCAGAATGATTTTTTAAAGGTTGGTACTTTTTGGCTTCTTAGACTTAAGTCTGAAACCTAATGCCTTCAAACCAATGCTTTAAAGACTAAACACACACAGTGTTTATGTGTGAGTGTGTGCACACGTCCTATTCAATATTGTGTGGCACTACTTGAGAGCTGTTCTTTTCATACCCATTTTCATCAGGCTGGTACTTCACAGATAAGCTGCAATAAGAGTGTTTTCAGGAAATTCTATGATTACTTTTCAGCAGAAGAAATCATGTTTGGCTTTGTTGAAATGTTTGAGTACAGTGACCTGGCAAAGAAGGCAAATAATAGACAAGTCAAATTCTGCAAGTAGACAGTTATTCATGTTTGAGTTAACAGATTATAGAATGGCAAAGTGAACAGACGAAAGAAAGACAAAAAGGAACTCTTATAAATCATTTTCTCTTTTTCATTTATAATATAACACTAACTTTAGATATATCTCTTTTATACTAAGGAACAAATGATGAAAATGAAAGGAAATAAGAATTCAATATGTGTGCCATTGTGATTTTATCCTTCTTAGGTAGGCATAAAGTAATAGTTTTACTTAATTTCCTGACAATACCTTCTACCAAGCTTTCTGAAAGTGTTTGAAATAATAAAATAATATTTAAGATGTCATCAGTTTATATATGGGCTAACATTTTTACATATGGAGGTGATATTTTTCTCATAACAAAAATCTCTGATTTTAACGTACTTGCCCTTTGGCGATATCCCATCTATAGATGTATTTGTTCTTGAAACACATGAAAAATAAATGAGGACATGTTTCTGCCCACTTTAACACTAACTATGGCAAATTACAAAGTAAACATGTTCGAACGACCATGTTTTTAATCTCCAAAATATAAAATAAACCCAAGACGAATGATAATTTTCTCACTGGGTTGGTTATTTTTGGTTATAAAAATCTTCAGTGTGCTTCTTGGAAGTGAATAGCATACCTTTGTACGAGAGTATGAAGATTTTGTTTTAGAGATGGGGGATGATAGGACTTCTAGTTACAGTTCTGAAGACCCAAAGTACGCACATTAAAAGCATAGAAAGGCATTCCCGGGGGGAAATGGGGTTCACACAAGGTTTAGTCACAAAATTAAAATAACTGAAGACTTGTCAAGGAAAATGACATCCCGGAAGGCACAGAAATGTGTGTCACTGTCTTAAAAGGGAGTGTGGAGGCAACTTTAGAATAATTAAAGACACTGGAAGTTGAATCTTGCTGAAGCAGAATGTGGATAAAGGAAGCACAGCTATTTACACCTGTCCTTCAACACAACTTTGATAAAGAGGACAAATATTGGCTATTTGTAACCTAGATATCCAACGGTGTGTATGACAATGGACTTTTAAACTCTCATACTTTGTCAAAGGAATAGTGGCTTTAAATAGTTATATTGATGGTTAATGTAGAAATTACAACAAGGTTATGAATATTTTATTTTTCAAAATATTTATTTTTTTTTTTGAGACAGAGTCTTACTTTATTGCCCTTGGCATCACAGCTCACAGCAACCTCTAGCTCTTGGGCTTAGGCGATTCTCTTGCCTTAGCCTCCTGAGTAGCTGGGACTACAGGCGCCCGCCACAACACCTGGCTATTTTTTGTTGCAGTTTGGCCGGAGCTGGGTTGGAACCCGCCACCCTCAGTAGATGCGGCCAACGCCGTCCTCACTGAGCCACAGGCACCGCCCATTTTCAAAATATTTTTAAAACAAAATAAATTTATGTTTGTATACAGTATTCAAAAGGAAAATGTTTTTATGACATAGATGCTTTTGAGTCTTGCTAAAATCAAAGTAGTTACCAGTGTTGAAGAACTTCAGAGTTTGAAAGATAAACTCTACTTCCTTTGCTTTAAAGCTGTATCAGGAGAGCTACATTTGATGTTTTTACTCAGTGCTCTTGGAAATTTATATCCTTTTTGGGAAGAAAGTTCCATAGACAATTTGTTACATGACAGTTTACACATAACCACAACAACGAAAATAAAATATCATGACTACATTATCCACATATATATTTTATATGTACATTATCTCCTTAAGAAACACAGTGTCATTAAATCTTTTTAATTATATTGTTTTTGCTTTTTGTGTAATATTAAAACTCGCTATGTATCTTCTTACCCAGCATGCATCAGAGAAAGCAACAACATCAATTTAAATTCATTATCAAAGTCAAATTTTAGTTATCCCAAGGCCAGGTTTCCAAATCACATGTCTGAATTAGTGTCTGTGTCTTCCAACACGAAAGGCATTGATAAGATCACCGTGGCGATGCCGGCAGTTGAGTCCCAGAGAACACTAGGAGCTGAGGCTTGCTTCTCTTTTCTCCGGTTTTCATTTAATATGTGCAGCCCTGGTCCTCACGGCCGTGTTCGTGGAAGGTCCTCCCTTCTTTCTTGTCTGCCTTTACATTGTACTCAGAGAGCAACAGAGCTGAGGGGTTCTCACCACCTTATAGATGTCAGGGTGAAGCTGGAGGGGAGCATCGTGACGGAGGTCACAGCAGAGTGGCCGAGCTGAGGGGACCATCTCTGGATTATACTCTGCTGCTTTATGTAAATAAAAACAAATGTGGGAAATCTTAGCTTTTCCTTCCAGGTTCAGTTCCAGGTTCAGACGTTGGTAGAACCATTTCTGACTATGTAGCAATCCAGCCTACTCTGCCCACTTGCTCTATAACCACAAGCAAGTGTTTTTGTGACCATTTTCTCAGTGTCCTAATCAGTAAAGTGGAGAGCATACCCACCCCTACCCCATGGGGTTGTTAAGAGCCTTAAGTGAGTTAATATTAGTGAAGCACTTAAAATAATGCCAGGTCATAGTAAGTGTTCAGTAAGCATTGGTTGACATTTTTATTTTTAATCTTTTTACTTTAAAATATATATAGACTCACAAAAGTTACAAAACTTGTATTGAGAGCTCCTGTATTCTTCTCACAATGTACATAACTTTAACCCTTTACCAAAACCAAGAAATTGGCATTGGCACAATGCAGTTAATTAGTTGTCATTATTAATAACTGACCATATTGGCGGTGCCTGTGGCTCAAGGAGTAGGGCACCGGTCCCATATGCCGAAGGTGGCAGGTTCAAACCTAGCCCCAGCCAAAAACCACACACACACACACAAAAAATAAATAACTGACCATATTAATCACTTTTTCACTCCTATTTTGTATTTTTCATCAATACCACTCACTTAGCACTTATTATTTTCTAACTGCTTCATTTAGAATGTTAAGTTTATTTTCGTTTTCTCTTTTCAGCTCAAATTATTTCAGGGCAGATGTCCTATATTTTTTTAATGTACTTCCGTAGGGCCTAACACAATGTTTGATGCAAAATAGAGTTAGTAGGTTTTTTTTTTTCTGCCGATTGATATTTAAATAAATAGATTTCTAAGAGCTGCAATTGTGACTGACTTTTAAATGTTCTCCAAGAAAAGCCAGTGACAATGTGGTGGCAGTATAATATGCCAGTGCTTATAAAAGTGTTAAAAAAGCAAAGAGCCCTGTATACTCCTAGTGTCTGAAAGTACATGAAAAGGTCCAGAGGAGGCAGGTTTAGGTTGGTTTTAGGAGCAGTGGGTAAGAGAATAGGATATTTTGTGTTACTACCAAAGCCGTTGCATAAAACGATTGTTGAATAGCTTGAAATTGTATGTAGATGCTTCAGTGATGTGAGGACCATTACTCTAAGCTCTGAATTCTAGAGAACATATACTAGTGCATCTTCTCAATGCAAGTTCTTGGCTCTACATTAGAATTTCTTGGGGAGATTTTAAAAATCCCAATACCCAAGCTTTAGACTAGTTGACTCAGAATCTCTGGGTACCAGACACTGACTATACCTCCTCTGGAGCTTCTCTGTAGCCGCGATGGAGACGGTGATGCTGGCCTGGCGGATTGCAGGAAAGTTGTTCTGTGGCATGTTCACCCAGACTAGGGCACGAGGTGCTTACTATATAAAATTCTGTCTAGTAACACGCGGCCCAGACACTGACTCACTTTCTAAGAGAAGTTTTAAGGAATGGACAGTTATTTGCCTGTGAATCCTGTTACCAAAGCTGTGTAATAGTGAAGCATTGTTTTGTTTGATTCATTTCCCTTCCCACAAGACTCTGGCTGGAACTTTGTTTTCCCTTTTGGCCAGCCAGACTTCTGCAGACTTGTCATTTTCTGCGCGCTGGATCCCTGCTTTATGCCTGACCGGAGGAAAGTGGCAGTTCCTGAGTCGTGGCTACTGAGTCTCCTTGGCCTCTCTGTGATTTCCCTGCGAGTCTCGTATCCTCCCTAACTTTGTGGTTTCTATGGCTTGATGAATTTTCTCATGAATGAGAAAAAGATCACCATTTGGATATGTCAAAATGTAGACCCATTTTTCAATTGCTTAAACGAGTTATGGTTTTTGCTGAACAACTTCCTATTGTAGAAGAGTCTGTTTCACACAGGGGCATCCAGCTGTGAGGCCCAAGGCTCGCCGTGAATGCTGATCTAAGAGTTGTCTTGGGGCACACATTAAATGCACAAACCCTAAAGTAAGCTGATGAGCAAAAGAAAAGGTCTATAATTTTTGTGATATCTGATACCATAGAAAAGCATTCATAGCCAGCTGTAGGCCATGGTTCTACAACCCTAATTGCAACATAGGTGTTATTTCTTGAGTATCTGTGATGTGTCAGACATTGTGACAGGTGCTCAGGATATGGAGATTAAAGACAGACTCCCTCATAGACTTCTTGGTGAGATGACCAAGGGCTGTGATGGAAGGATGTATGAACTGCTATGATGATTTGTAGGGAGGGCACCTATCCAGACATGGGGAAGTGGTGGTGAGGGGGGAGGGAGGTCCCCAAGGGCCAGGCCATGTCTGATGTGTCTTTGTATCATTAGGCCCAGAAAAAGTAAGTGAATTCTCTTAATGTTTGGTGTTAAACACAGGCTACATTGAGCCTTCCTTGCCTTGACAGCAGGTGTGAATTACCCTTGCAGAGAGGAAGGATGGGTGGGAGGACAGCAGAAGTCCAGGGCCCGCGAGTCTAAAGGAGAGCACATGTGTAGAGGTGTGGGTGAAGGTGGCTCAACCACCTGTGCTGGAGAGTGACCGCAGAGCTGGTTCACAGCGGTAGTGAGGGAGTGCGGGAAGAGTGCGGAGGGATCCAATTGTGCCAGACTTCATAACTGAGGCTAAGGAGCTTTCATTCCTCTGGAATATGATGGGTCCCATTCAAGGAGATTTAGCAGGGAATTGACATGATCATATATGCCTTCCAGAGAAATCATTTTGGAAGAACAGGGGTGAGATCAAGCAGAGAAACTTATAAGGAGTGATCCTAACATCCCACAGGAAGCAGTGGTGGGCACTTAGAACTTTAGAAATAAAAAGAAACTCAAATACTTACCTTGTACCACACAACAAAATAAAATTTAGAAGCATTAAAGATGTCAATGTAAAAACAAAATAGTAGAGAGAAAGTAGAGGAGAATTTTTTTTAATCTTGGAGATTGAAAAGACTTTTTTTTTTTTTTTGACAGTGTCTCTGTCACCCAGGGTAGAGTACAGTGGCTTGATCATAGCTCATCTGAAGCCTCAAACTCCTGCCTCACTCTCTCTAGTAGCTAGGACTATGGGCACCTGCCACTATACCCAGCTAATGTTTTTTAAAAAAAAATTTGGAGAGACATGGTCTTGCTATTTTACCCAGGGTAGTCACAAACTCACAAAGACCTTTTTAAGCATGAGATCAAAGGACTAAATATAACAACACAAGTAAGTATTTGTGCATACTGTGCGAAGTGGTAGAGAAATGTGTATTGATAGGGCTGATTTGTCTTTTAAGAGTAAGATATAGAGAAAGATAAGGAGACAATATATTCCAAATGGGCTAAGAGCTACGTTGGAGGGAAGGAAATGGTTCAGCTGGAATCTATAGGATGAACTGCCTTGGTTTGCTTGGAAGTAGACAGGAGAGGCTTGGCAAGGCAGAAAATGAGCTAAATCTTGATGTCGGATCTATCAGGTGGTTGAAGCATTTTAGATCGAGGGCACAGATGTGCAAAGGTGGAAAAGGGTTTATTTGGTATTTTTGGTGTGTAAAGTGCAAGCTGGATAGGGAAGATATGAGCACAAGAAGTGCTGAAGGTGAGGTTGGAGATGAAGATGAGAGGAAAATACACGGGGTCTTAATCATCCAGGCTGTCCAGTCGAGTTTCTGTGACAGGGGAAATGCCCATGAGCCATATGTGGCTATCAGGCATGTGCGATGTGGCTGATGCAACTGAAGAGCTAAACTTTTAATTTATATCTCATAGTATATAAATGTGAAGAACCACATTGGCTAGTGGCTACCATATTGGACAGTGAAACTACAGACAGTATGGGGTCACTGAGAATTTCTTTGTAGGGGAACAGTATAAATAGAAATCATATTTTAGAAAGATCACTCTGGTAGGCAGGAAGAAAATCAGGATTTACTGAGAGCCGCTGCTTTGGTGCTGGGTGGTGTCCTAAATATTGCATCATTTGATTCTCACAACTTCAGGATGGAGGGGGCAAGAAAACTGCATCTCAGGAAGAAGTCATTCGTCCAAGGTTACAAAGCCAGCAAATGAGAGAATTTTTAAATTTAATTCCCATTCCTGGCAATGTTTTTATTAATTTTAATTTTTAGAGAATTTTGAGCTTCCCAGTGAAATCGAATGAAAAGTACAGAGAGTTCCCACACACTCGTGTTCTCACTCATGAGGAATGTCCCCTATTCTTAACATCCTGCCACACAGAGGTACATTTGTTACAACTGACAAACCCATAATGACGTATCATTATCACCAGAGATCAGAGTTTATATTACGGTTCATTCTTGATCTGTACATTCTTTCAGTTCAAAAAGTTCGTATGACATGCAGTGTTACACAGACAGTTCCACTGCTCTAAAATCCTCCACGCTCTGCCGTTTATCCTCTGCAGCCCCCGGACATGGCAAGTGTCATCTCCATGCTGTCCTCACGGGTTTGCCTTTTGCAGAATGTCACGTAGTTGGAATCCTGTCAGAGGCAGGCTTTCAGATTGGGTTCTTTCATTAAATAATGTGCATATTTAAGTTTCCTTGGTATCTTTTCATGGCTTGATAGTTCATTTCTTTTTAGTGCTGAATAATATTCCAGTGTCTAGATGTACCACAGTTGACCATTCATCTGCTGAAGGACGTCTTGGTTACTTACAGGTTTTGGCAATTATGAATAAAGCTGTTCTGAGTATCTGTGTACAGGTTTTTGTGTGGACACAGTTTTCAGTTCCTTTGGGTAAATACCAAGGAGTGCAGTTGCTGGGTTATGTGGTTAGTATATGTTTACTTTTGTAAAAACTGCTAGTCTTCTAAAGAGGATGTACCATTTTGAATTCCCACCAGCAATGAATAAAAGTTTCTACTTCTGCTCATCCTTACTAGTATTTGGTGTTGCCAGTGCTTTGGATTTTGGTCATTAACCGATTGAAGAGATAATCTTCTTCTTGTCTTAATTTGCAGTTTCCTAAGGACATAGGTGCTAAGCATCTTTTCATATGTTTATTTGCCATCTGCTGATCTTTTTTTTGTCAGGAGTCTTGTTCAGGTGTTTTGCCCATTTTTTAACTGAGTTGTTGAGTTACTTTTTCATATTTTGTATGTGAGGTAAACCTAAGAGGGTCACCTTGTTAGAAAAGAAAAAAAAAAGCATCTCTTGATAGCCCACCTGGGAACTGACCTGGTCGCAGCTGAGCCATGGTGTTCTCACATTGAACATAAGCAACTTGACTACATGGCAATGTTAGCCATTTGATGACTGACCACTTTTACAAGGCCACTTTATGACTGTGATGATATGTGGCACAGGACCATTCTGTAATCATGCCTAGACACAGACAAACACAAGGTCCTGGTGTAAACCAGAAAAACAACTAGCGTCCCCCTCTCCGGGCCAACATGATTACTGTTGCTTTTTTTCCAATTGAAGATTTAGCCTCACTTCATTCCTGATGCCTTCTGGATAAAAATTAAGATGCTCAGGGGTAAAATTGCCTCCACTTTGTGATAAGGCCTCAATCCAAACGCAAAGCCACCTTTTTCTGAAATCTCCCAAACAAGACTAGGGGATTTCCCAGAATGCAGAGCTTTCTACTCTAAAAATCGGGAAGTTCCTGGGCAAACCTGACTGCCCTGCTCTCCTGTTTTAACCAGCCCCTCCCAGTGCCTTCTTACTGCGATGCCTCCCAGCTCCCTGTAGTGTTTGGTCTCCCTTGTTGAGACTGCTCCAGGTAGCCTAACCTTATTTAACTGCAGCTTGGTCCTGGTGGTCTTTGGTGATGGGCAAAGATCCATCAACAAAATCAAAGCAACACAAACGCTATGGCAGTGATCTTAGTAGGTCACTCCTCAGTAATTTTTGAAATAATGAATTTACCTCCAGCGATAAAAAGTGAAAAAAAATTGCATAACTGATGAGGAAGCCAGGTAACATAAAGAATCTTGCCATAAAAGAAAAATGTCCAGGAAATATTGTGATTCCCTGATAGAAAGGCCTTTGCTTTGCTGTCTTTGTAACAGTTTCCTTTCCCATCTGTCTCTCAGGGATCATGTCGGACTACCAGTTTGGTAACCAGTTCATGTGCAGCGTGGTGGCCTCGCACGTCAGTCACCTGCCCACAACCAACCTCAGCTTTGTCTGGATTGCTCCCCCTGCAGGCACAGGCTTTGTGAATTTCATGTAAGTACCTAGGTGTATGTGACCACACACGGAAGGGACTTCCAACCTCTCACGGCATTACACATAGGGTGACTGCTTAACTACTAGCGTCAAAAGACATCAAAACGTTTTTTTTTCATGCAACTTGTTTTTGCATATTTATTTGTACCTCCAATGTTCTGAACTGGATTTTAGCTGACAAAAACAAGATAAGATAAACGTAAGTGGTTGGGTGGGAGTGGTGGAGACTAAAGAGAAGTTGTTCAAAGGTTACCAAGTTTCAATGAGGACAAATAAGTTTGGAGATCTATCACATAGCATTGGTAACTATAGTTAATGATACTGTATTATATATTTCAAAATGCCAAAAGAGAAGGTTTTAAATGTTCTCATCACAAAAAAAAAGTATAAGTATGTGAAGTGAAGGGTATGTTAATTTGGTTGACTTAATCATTCTGCAGTGTAAACATAGGTCAAAAAATCCCATATTACTCTATGAATTTATCAATAATTATTACTTGTCAATTTTAAAAGATACAAATAATTGAGGAAATCGGGGCAATTAGAAAATGAATGTTCAGAAAATAAGAGGAAAAAAGGTACAGAGAATGCTACAAGTTTCAGCTACGTGGTGAAAGAAGACCACAAGTTTAGCTTTGACCTTGCTGGCCACAAATGCCCGTTAGGAAATGTGATCGATCAGTCAGGAGGTTCACGGTGGCCAGAAGTTAGATGCTCTGTAGCAACTAACGACCGTCTCCTGTGCTTCATTAGGAGGAATGTGGGAGATGTAGTAAGCTGTGCCCTTAAGAGCAGCCCTAGATAAACTCTGCACCCTGGCTGCAAGGCTGTGAGTTGTGACATCTCTCAATACAGACTATATCCCACCCCTGCCCCAGAGTCAACACTCCTTGTCCTTCTTACTCAGCTTATCTTCCTATCTTTTTCTTCCAACACATGGTATTCTTCATTTATTTAATTATGTGCATTGCTAATCATTTGTTTCTTCCCACTAAAATGCAAGTTCCTTGAAAGAGAATTTGTTCTGTTTTGTTCTCTGATTTGCCTCATCTGTCCCTGGCACACAGTAAGCTCTTACTGTTTGTTCGATGGATGGGTAGGCCAGTGGTAGGAAATCTAAGACAGTTGAGAAGCAACTTTTCTATGGGAAGCCAAGTAAAAAAAGCTGGAAGGCATTTGGAGTGGTTTTCTCTCCCAATCTCCTGCTCAGACAACAAAATCCTATAAATCTTGTGTACTCCAAAATTTACCATGACTTTTCTTCCCCTTTGATAACACACAGTTCAGTGCCAAGGGTTTTACAGCCACTGCATTACTGATTATCTGCTCTCTCTGCCTGTCCTCTGGGTTACCCAGGCTGCCAGCATCACATTCATCCCACATAGCTGGTTGACATTCAATCCCATCATTTTTCTCCCTCAGAAAGTTTTTTATATCTGAACCTTTTCATTCCCGTACTTCTTGCTAAGATGACTGCAGTAGCTTTCCAAATGACCTGCTTGCTTCCAAACTATTTTTCATCTGGTCCATCCTACATTTTTGTTGTCCAGTTAATCTTCTGAAGGTGCAACCCTGATTTCTCATAATTTAGCTAAGCCTAAAACTCCCTTTTGAAGACCAGACCTTTCGCATGGATTAGAAGGCTCTTACCAGTACCACCATCTGTCATCTTCTCTCTGATGCCCCAGAGCGTACACCTCCTGATAAAGCACAAACTGTCAGTTCCTCCCACAGTTCCCTACACATTCTGTGACTTTCTATCTTTCTCCAAGCATTTCCCTTGGGCTAGAATGCTGTGTGTGTGTGTCAATTCTAATTGTTAAAATCTTACCTATTATTTCATACCTGGAGGCTGAGGCAAGAGAATCGCTTGAGCCCAAGAGTTTGAGGTTGCTGTGAGCTATGACACCACAGTACTGTCCCCAGGAAGACAAAGTGAGACTCTGTCTCAATAAATAAATAAACCAACTTGCCATGGTATCAACAACAAAAGTGATGTGTATTGTCACATTTTGCTTGTTACTTTATTATGGTGGTGATTATATTTTCCAAGTACTTAAGTCAATCTCTTGCCTTTTCAGTTAGGTTAGATTTTATGTGGACAGATTCTTATTAGTTTTTGAATCTCCCATAGTTGGTACAGTGTCTCATACACAGATACAAATATTAGGGAAAATGTCCCCTGAATTGTATGATGTTCGGTGTTGTCATTGCCTTAGTTTAACATGCTTTCTTTTACTCATTTTGGTACTTGAAAAGATAATTTAAATTATTGCCACATGTAACTTCTTAACTTAAAATAAAAATGGATTATTTGAAAGATAAGACAAAGTAAATCTATGTCAACAATATAGAACTCTGAACTCTCCTCCCAAAAGGATGTAGGTTTTTATTTAAATCTGTTTAAAAATGATATTTGATGGCTTCTGATCTGTTTAGGGGATATGAAACTTTTTTTCCAAGCAATGACATAGGTATTTTAAGTTTTAACTTTAGTGTTTTCTTAGCAGTTGGTCAGAAAAATATAGTTTGGACAGAAGTAATTTTTACTGACTACAAAGAAGTTTATGCCCCCTCAGTTGTATTTCCCAATAAAATTTTGATGACAAAATTTGTATTTTTTATCATTCTTGACAAATAGGTTTAAGTCTGTGATTATAATCCAGGTCAATGTTGAGTGTTAAGCTGCTTCCTACCTGGGCAAGGTGCTTTTATTGATCTCTTTCCTAATTGGTTTGTGAGAGAATACAGGAAAAGTGAGGATTGATCATGGACACTGAAGCAATATATACTTGAAATGTTCTTAACTAAAGTCATGCGATTTCTCACCTTTATTCCTGTTCAGTATTTACTGTGTTAAGAGTTAGATGCAGGAGTTAGTATTTATAATTAGTAAGTTCTCAGCAATACTTGAAGGGGATTGCTAATATTTAACCTTAGTTTTAAGTAATGAAGAAAAACAAAATAATATAAAAACCTGTGGCATTTGAAAGTAAATAGACCACAATTGCCTTTTCTTATTAACCTCAGAAATTAAATTGTTTACTTTTTAAGGAGGGGGGAGGATTATTTCTTAGATATTAAACTTCAGCTGTACTTATATGCTTTTGCGATACATTCTAGATAACTTTCCTATCAGTTAACTCTTATTGTTATTGTTTAAACATACTTGTTTTCTTTTTCTAATTGGATTTTAAATCCCCCAAGGTCAGGGACTGTGTGTGTCATATTTTTATATACCGAACAGTTCCTAACATTGAACTAAAAATATTATAGACAATAAAAGGTCCTCAGTAAATATTTTTAATAGCTAATTATGATATTATACTTTATTGATTCTAATATACAGATTTTCTTTTTTATATTATGGAATCGAACTAGAAGTAGGGTTGTGTTTTACATTTGATGGCAGCCTACAGTTATAATTGGCAACAATTGCTTTTTTTCTTAGTATCTTACAATTGATGGTGTGTTGTATTTGAAAAAATCCAGCAACTAACCTTTATCATTTTTCCATGTATGTGGTCTTTCTACAGCTGGCAACAGGATTGACACTGCACCCAATTCTGTAATCTCTTATTAGTAATTAATGTATGATGTAAACTCTGATTTGAAAACCCAGTTACCTATTTAAAATCCTTTTTTAAAAAAATTCTATGCCAAGAGTTATGGAACATTTGAACTGAAATTCAAGATAATTATATGTATGCTGAGTGTGCCTTTCCCAATGAAGAGTAAGTGGCAGACTGTCTGAGTAAACCATGTTTTATTGGTAAACCACTTAGCCACATAGTCATTTGGGCTATCTGTTTATTGACTTTCTTGTTAAAAATAATCAAGTGAGAGGACGCCCAGAGGATAACATGCTGGCTGTACTGGTGCAGATGTGGAAAATGGGCTGGAGTTATCTTATCAATATTTTTTATGATACCTGTTGTTAACATTTAGGTTTTAAGTGACAGTTTTACTTGGAGATTTGCTTAGTATCTAGATCTTATGGAAATATACACTATAGTTTGTGTTTATTTTTATATTTGTTTGCAGTCTTTAGTGACCAGAAAACCTCAAATTAATAAAAGAGGCACTAAATTATCCAAACTTCTTGCATATAAATCCTCTCCCCTCAACAAATCCCAAAGAGGGAAGAAAAAGAGAGAGGGAGGCAGGGAAAGGGGGAAAAAGTGGAAGAGGAAGGAGGGGGCAAAGGTGGGGACAGAGGGAAGGAAGGAAGGATGGAAGGAAGGCTTCCTTCAAGCCTTCTAACTCCGAAAGTTAGTGAGAAGCCACTAGGGAAATGGAGTTGTAAAATAACAACTATGATATTAATGATGTTTTTGAAAATTTACATTGCACCAACAGCTGTTGTAAGTGGTTTACCTCTTTTAATCCATTTAATTCTCATAGTGATCTATAAAAATGGTGCTGTTATTATCTCAGTTGGCAGATGAGGGAATTCAAGGACAAAGATGTTAAGTAACGTAAAGGTACTTACTAGTGGATGACACAATCTGGCTTTAAAGCAGGGGATTTTCGCTACTTCATTATAGTGCCCTTAAAATGATGACTTGTCTGTTTTGTTGTGGTAAAATACATACAATATTAATACAATGGAAATTAAATAGAGTTTTCAGTGTTAGAGAATCAGAATCTAACTTTTTTAGGCGGCCGACTTGTGTTTTCTATCTACATTTTGAAATCTCTTTATATGGGATATAATACTATAATGTATTTGAATACTGAAAGGCACCACTGTAAAATTCTGACACATGGAGAACACATAGGATTAATGTTTTGTATATGAGTTTGATCTTGATATGTATGATATAGGTCCATCTTTTGGATTTTTGATTCTATGCTATTCCTTGTCACAAGGGTAGTTCATATGGAGAACATGTGAATTAGAGGCAAAATTCATCACTTAGATTTAGGATTACCTGAACAGAGATGCTGTCCTAATTTTAGGATAAAAAAGGAACATTGAAGAGAGTCAGATTTGTACCTAAATTGGTGATAAAATTTAACCTTATCTGAGTTTCCTCACAGCTGAAAACAGAATGAGCCGAATGGTTTTCTGGTTAAGATATAGAGCATTGACAACGAAGGAACTCGGGTTAGCGAAGAGGAAAACAGGAGGACGGTATTCGAACATTTGATATTTTAAAATATCTCCTACCTAGAGGGATGGTTTTCTTAAAGTACACTAAACAAGAAGACAAAAACAATCGCTTAAAAATGGAAGACACAGCAGTTTGTGAACACCTTATGGATTCAGAATAACATAGATGGAGAGTTCTGAAGTGCTGTTTTGAGTGTAGCTCAGATGCCTTTAATTTTTGATGAGAGTCATTCCAGTCTGTCTGGGGTATTCTTCAGAAAATATAGTACGGTTGCCCACTTATTTATATCAGAAGAGAACATTACAGATAGATTTGCCTCATTACCTAAACATTTGAAGTAAGACTGGGACTCGCCTATGGCTATGTGTATTGGGAGTGCATTCATACCTGGAGATGAGGATACTAACAATGATACATACAAATGTTATTTTACTTTTTGGATTATACATAGCTTACTACAAAAATAAATTCTCATGTAAACCTGAAAGGAGTGTATCCATCCATACTGTAAAATAAAATCAGATACGCTATTCCCCAAAGCTGGAATTTCATCCATCCCTTAAATAATAAGTCTGTTATTTTTTCCTGATGGTCTAGTTTCTTTTTTTTAACAAACATTTCCCAACTTGAGACAAATTATTTCAGAGCTGCTCAAAAACATACCTCTGAATGACAAGATAAAAAACATTATCTATCCATAAAGGTAAATAGCTAGGAGCCTAACTGATAGTTCTCACTTCCCCTTACGTCTCTGCTTTTCATCAAAGTTAAATAACCAATTAGCCTTGGACAAGGAGCAGTCTAAGGACTAATGTGTGTTCTTTTGTATCAACACTTTGGCAAATGAGGTCAGGATGCTGGGGATTTATTTTTAATTTTAGGAAGTATGGTTGAGATAAAATATATCCATAAGTTTCCCAGAAGACTTGAAGAAATTCTTTTTGTAATATTAACTAACAATGTATTTATTTTAATTTAATAGATATTTTTTTGGAAAAGAAACGATTTTTTTTCATTTTCCCTTTCTTTTTGGTCCCTTCCTGGGTCTCCTCTTTCTAGGAAGTCACAGTGTGAACAATCTCTTGGAGTCTCCACTAGGAACCTTCTTTGCACCAAAATCATAAGGCATCAAGGAGGCTGAACTGTTTTACAATGGGAAAATTTTCTACTCTAGTAATAAAATATTTTTAACCAAGTTCCCAAGATGGACTTACTTCTCTGGAATTCTATCCCATAGCAAATAGCTGTGTTAGTAAATTCGTTCTTTTTTAAAAAATCTTGTTTCCCATTTCCTTTGTAGACCAAAATGTTAGTTTTTCTTAATGTTGGCTGTAGAAGGAAAAAAAAAAAACTCTAGGAAAACCACCTCTTCCTTTCTTCTTTTCCTCTCATGTAATCTTGTGAGAACTCGAGGAGGGCACTCACGTAAGTTTAGAATCCACAAAATGCTCCTTAGTGCAAGGCCTTATGGTCTAGATGGAATTATTACTGTCCTTGGTACTTCTAATTTGGAACCACATGGAACATTTGTGAAAGTAAAAGGACCAAAGTCAGTAAATTTAAAAATTTTATGTGTGACAATTATTAGAAATTCTCTAAATCCAATAGAAACTTTCTATGAAGTACAGGCAGAGATTTGGATTATTTTTCTATGACTAGAGTTGATTGAACCAGTAGAAGCCCTAAGTGTGAAATTTTCCAAACTTCCTACACAGTCAAAAATAGCAATGACAAAGATGTCTGAGAAATAGGTGAATAAGTTTTTCTCATGGCAGAAACAGCTCCATGGTTTGCCAATATAGTTACTTGGGTAATATGTACTAACAACAGCATATTATTAAGCTCCAATTTTAGTAAATTTTTGAATGTTAAGGCATTGTTACAAACATGAAATAAGATTTACTGTTTCTTTCAGATAAAATTTGTGGAAGAACTTATTTTGTCCTCTATGACTTATTTGTATGTACACGTGTGTATGTGCCTACACATATTCATGTATATGTGTGTGTGCGTGTGTGTATATACACATATATGTATGTATACACATTTGCATACCTATTGTCTTAGTCCATTTTGTGCTGCTGTAAAAGAATACCTGAGACGTATAGAGACGATAGAAATTTAAGAGAAATTTAAAAGAATAACTGAGATTACCTGAGACGATAGAAATTTATTTGTCTAATTCTGGAGACTAGGGAGTTCAAGTCTGAGGGTGCCTCTGGTGAAGACTTTCTTGCTGTGTTATAACATGCACATATAACACACACATACTTTAAAATTTATTTAGAGCTGTTCTTTCTAAACTTTAATTTCTAAGCCATGTGAGGCTATTTAAGTTTAAATTAATTAAAATAAAATGAAATAAATCAGTTCCTCACTGTGACTTCACAGTATTAGTTTGTGCAGAACACCAAGTTAAGAAATTAACATCTAATAAAAGTTTTAGAAGGAGAGAAGAGAAAGAATAAGAAGAGGCAAATGTGAAGAGGTGATGGTGGAGAATTAACTAGAACTAAAGAAGAAGATGTAAATAAAATAAATTAGCACTATGATCATGCCCCATGATCGCATTAATGGTAAACCATCAGAATATCAACAACAGAGAAAATGTCAAAGGCAAACAAAGAAAAAAGATTTCCTATAATTTAGTCCTGCAGTGGTCTTCTCATCAGCAACAAGAGATGCCAAAAGAAAATGGAACAAGATCTTCAAAGTTGGTGAAGGAAAACAATTGCTGTCCTAGAAGTATTAGTCAAGTGTGAAAACAAAATAAAAATATTTTTTTAAAAATAAAGTTTGGTATTTTTACCACACACAAATCATGTCATAGCAAGCTTTTAAAGGGTGTACTTCAGTAAAAGGAAAAACTGAGGACTTCTTCCATGACTTAGCAATTATGAATTGAGCTGCAATAAACATTCTGGTACAAATATCTTTGTTATGATGTGCTTTTTGGTCTTCTGGGTATAAACACACATGATCATAATCCTCCTCATCTGATGTCATGGGCTATCTTCTTAGATTCACTTTCAGTATCCATATCATAGGTCTCCACGTTTGATGACTGCATCATGGCTTTGTTTTCTGGAGGTGTTGAAAGGAAAACAAAACTTACCCATAAAATTCATAATAGGTATTGTTTTGATAACACATTCTGGCACAAGAAAAAGAAAGAATGAGTGAAAAATACAGGCATACATTGTAGTAACTATGGTAGTGGACAGGGAAGTCCTTAAAGAAACAGAATCTTCAGAAAGAAGTAATCTGTCTCTCTCTACTTGCAGAGACAGACACAATCCATTATACAGTAAAAACTTCTTCCTTGTATTTGCTTCCTCTCTGTGGTTATTCCATCATACGAGCCCTACTTGTGATTTTCTGCTTTTCTTTTTTTTTGAATTTTTGGCAGAGGTTGGGTTGGAACCCGCCATCTCTGGTAAATGAGGTGGCACCCTACTCCTTTGAGAGACAGGTGCCACTTTTTTTTTTTTTTATGAACCACCCTAAGATCCAGAATAATAGTGTGTCATAAGCTGGAACTGACACTTTGCTATTTCTGGTCATTCTTTAGCGAAAAGAACATCAAGATTTGAGATTAGACAGCCACCCTGACAGGTACATCATAGAGAAAAGTCAATTTAGCATTATACTGCAGTGTAAAGCGAGATGAGAGAGAGAGACAGAGTAACAAGAGAACCCACCTGAAGAAAAAAGAAGGATGAAAAATCAACAGCTCACAATGAAGCTAATGCAAAAGACAGCAACTATAAATAAATAGTTGAAGTTACACAAATGGCATTCAGACTATGGATGGGAAATGAAATGAATGGAATTGAAGAGAAAATTGAAAACATGCTTAAAGAAGTACAAAAATAATAGGAAAAGAAAGAAAAACAAAAAAGAAAACTAAAAAAATTAGCAAAATTGAAGACATGTCACAGAGGATCCAGACAAAATTAGGAAGGTTATGACAGAGCGGGAAGTACAGGAAGAGACATTAAGGAATATGGAAAACACAGTGGGGAGCATTTCAAAAATAGAACAGTGGAGAAGAAAAAACCTCAGAGCTTAAAGATAAGGCTCTTTAGCTAACACAGTTATTTAACAATGCTCTAAAGAAAAAAACAAATGCAAGCAATCTCTTAGAGAGATATAACTATGCAAAGCATCCAGACATATGAATATTAGGTGTCCCTGAAGGTAAAGAAGAGAGTCCTAAGAGCATGGAGGGTCTATCTAAAGATATTACAGCTGGAAATTACCCAACCATTACCACAGAAATAGCCATACACTTAGTAGATGACTATTGAACTCCAGTATGAATAATTCGAATAGGACATCTCCTAGACTAACTGAAGTTTACCTGGCAAAAGTCAGCATGAAATAAAAAGTTTCAAAAGATGACAGACATAAGCATCATCTTACCTACAGGGGTAAATTATCAGATTAACAGCTAAATTTTTAGTGGAAAACTTCAAGGCAGAAAAGACCAGGCTCCTCTCTTGAATCTGCTCAAACACCACAACCACCAGACTAAGACTTTTATCCTACAAGACTAAGTTTCATATTCAGTGGAGAAATCAAATCTATTCCTGCCATGCTACCTTTAAGGACATGTTACCCCTGCCTGCCCTGCAGAAAAGACTAAGTCCTGTCTTAAGTACAGGAAAATACAAGACACCCACGACAATGTCAAACTCCCTAGAAATCCTAGCAACTACAATTCCCTGAGTGACATTTCAGAGTCTCATACATTATGACAAACAGAAATGCACCCTACTTATCTATTCTCTAATTAAGTCTGAATGGCTTGCACTCCCCACCAAAGAAACACAGGCTGGATGACAGGATTAAAAAAAAAAAAAGAAAGAAAGAAAGAAAAAGAAAAGAGAAGGAAGAGAAAACATGAATATGCACTCTTCAAGAAACTGAACTAACCCCAAGGACACAACAGGATGCAGCGTCAGGATTGGAAAGCAAACATTTCTCCACATGGAAAATAAAAGAATGTGAGAATACCACTTCTCATCACAGATACTATTGACTTGAAGTAACAAACATGAATAAATGAAGGGTCATCACATACTGAGGAATGGAACAGTTTATCAAGAAGACATGTCAGTGCTAAATAATAATACACTCTACTGAGGCACTGCCTGATTTAAAAGGCCAAATCTGCTGGATCTAAAGAAAATGACAAAAAGCAAGACCACAATTGCTCGAGATTTCAACACCCCACTGACAAAACTGGAGAGATCCAAGCAGAAATTAAACAGAGAAACATTGAACTGAAACCCATCCCTAGAACAAATGGGTTTAATAGACAATTACATAACAGTTCACCTGAATACCACTGAAGACACATCCTTAGCAACTCATGCATGATTCTCCAAGATTGATCATATCCTAGGTTGTAAACTGGCTTCATTGAATTACACAAATGATAAAGTGGAACTTACAGACCTTAGTGAAATTAATGAAGAATGGAGGTGGAAAAAAATCATTCATTTCCTCGCATAGTCATGAATGCTAACCAATAGCTGGCCCAAGAAAAAGATAAAGATTAAAACACATGTATTTCACAAAAACAGTGATAATGAGGCCACAAGCCACAAAACATTTGGGATACAGCAAAAGTGGTCAGGAAAGGGAAATTCATTGCCATAAACAGCTACATCCAGAAATCAGAAAGAACACAAATCAACAACACAATGGCTTCTATCCCAAGTAAATGCAAAAGGAAGAGCATTCTATTACTAAACAGCAGAAGAAGGAACCAAAAGGAGATCATAGAACTAAATGAAAACAAGGCAAAAAAAAAAAAAATCAAAAATTAAGCTAAAAGACGTTACTCTGGAAAGAAACAAAATTGATTACCCTTGTCCCTGATTAATCTTAAATAAAGAAGTATGATGTCTAATAAAGTCAACCAGAAATTAAAAAGGGGAAATAACAGATATCATGAATATATAACACTTGTTGACTAAATCCTACAAAAATCTCTATGCCCAGAAATGTGAGAATTCTGGAGGAAATGGACAAATTTCTGGAAGCACAGTAGTTCTCTAGACCCAATCAGGAAGAAATAGATCTCCTAAATAGACCAATGGATCAATTACTGAAATGTAAACAAAAGTAAAGAAAGGTGGCAACAACAAAGGCTTTAACCATATAGCTTCAGATCAGAAATCTATTAAACCTTCAAAGAAGTGGTACCAATATTGCACAATCTATTCCACAAAATTGAGGGAGAAGGAACCCCCCCCATGTCCTTTTATGAAGTTAATATCACACTGTTACCAAATCCAGGAAAGGCCAGAGAAATAACTCATAACTCCCAACATTTTTACTGGCTATAGATGCAAAAGTACTCTATAAAACTCAACACACAAAATCCTGCTGTACAACAAAAAATAAATAAATAAAATAAAAAAGTTGATGACAAGAGGATTTCTTCCCAGAGGTGTGTAACTTACCACTTTTATAGTACATCAAAAAGAAGTAATAACAAAGACTATAGGATCCAGTCCATGGATACAGAAAAAGCATCAGCCAAATGTCAGCACCTTCTTAAATAACAAACTCAATGAAATTATCATAGATGTGACATTCCTTAAATTGATAGAGGTGTTCTATGACAAATCCACACCCAACAAGATTTTGAGTTGAGAAAAACTGAAAATATTTCCCCTTAAATCAAAATCTGATGAGTATGTCCTTTATCACCTCTACAATTCTACATGGTTCTGGAAGTCCAACACAGAATAATCAGATAAAAAAAATCAAATATAAGATGCACTGCAGGTGTAATCCCACCAATCATCCGCCCTCTGCCCAACCTCCATCTCCCTTCACTCCCTCTCCCCCTTTCCCATATTCTTAGGTTATAACTGGGTTATAGCTTTCATATGAAAGCCATAAATTAGTTTTATAGTAGAGCTGAGTACATTGGATACTTTTTGTTCCATTCTTGAGATACTTTACTAAGATGAATATGTTCCAGCTACATCCATGTAAACATGAAGGAGGTAAAGTCTCCATCTTTCTTTAAGGCTCCATAATATTCCATGGTGTACATATACCACAACTTAGTATATGTAGAATATAAATCTCTTAACACAATAACTTAAGAAAATGCCAGGAAGGCTATGTTAACCAGTGTGATGAAAATGTGTTAAATGGTCTGTATAACCAGTGTGTGGTGCCCCATGATCGCATTAATGTGCAAGCTATGATTTAATAAATAAAAAAAGGAAAAAAAATCTGAATATTCAGTATTGTGATTTTAGGATTTGTTTATTGATGTGATAAATCAAATTCCTGTTCCTAAAAAACAGCAAATGTATCTATAATTGGGTATGGACGTGGAGGAATTCTCACTCATTTCCAAAAGCTGATGATATGATCTTGTACCTAGAAAATTACAAAGATCCAGCCAAGTGTCTAATGGGATTTCAAGATAGATACAATATCCCAGGATATAAAAACAATGTACTCCAACGGCTGCCATCATATATGCTAACAATACTCAAACTGAGAATAAAATCAAGGACACAATTTGCTTTGCAATAGCATCAAAAATAAATAAAGGACCTTAAAATATATTTCACAAAGGATAGGAAGACTCTCTCCAGATAGAACTATTAAACACTGAGAAAAAAATTGCAGATGATGTGAACAGAGGAAAGAACTGATGCTGTTCAAATGCAGATACTACCTGAAGTAATCTAAAGATTCAATGAAATCCCTATTATAATATGAACATCGTATTTTCTAGATCTTGAAAAAAATAGTTTTATGTTTCTTTTGGAATTAGGAAAACAAACAAACAAGCAAACAAAAAAAAAAAATGAAATGGCCAATGCAATTCTCCCGAAGAAGAACAAATCTGGAGACTCCACTTTACCAGACATTAGATTTTACAGCAAGTCTATAATAATGAAACAGCAAGATACTGTTGTAACATTAAAGTCATAGATCTATGGAATAGAACAGAGAGTCAAGACATGAAACCAGCCTTATGTTTCCATATTGATGAAACACACAAAACCATAGATTGTGGAAGTGAATGCCTATTAAATAAATGGTGCTGGGAATGCTGGTTAGTCACATGTAAAAAAGCTGAAACAGAAGCTGCGCCTCTTACCGTTCACAATAGATAAAAGATTTAAACATAAGACACACAACTATAAAGACCCCAGATTAAAGTGTGGGAAAAGCTATTAATCTTTTCAGTTTAGAAAATGCTTTGTAAAGAATACAATTCTGGAAATCACAGCAAAAACAAAATTAAACAAATGAGATTGGATCAAATGAAAAAGTTTCTGCAGACCTAAATGATATAACATAGCAAAGAGACAACCTATAGGATGGGAAAAGACATGTGCACGGTACACATTCAACAAAGAAACAATAACCAGAACTTATAAGAACCCAAGCAAATCAATAAGAAAAGATTGAACAACTTCTTTAGAAACTGTGCAAGGGACATGAACACAACCTTTATGGGAATAGTCTACTGGACTATAAGCACCTGAAAAATGCTCATTGTTCCTAATCATCAAGGAAATGAAAATGAATACAATATGGAGATATCACTATGCCCACTAAGAATGGATGATGTCATAAATTTCTAAGACATCAAATGGTGCACAGATGTCGAGAGAAAGGAACACTCAGGGACTGCTGGTGAGAGTGAAAACTACTTACAACATCTTGGGAAAGTAGTATGGAGATTCCTCCAAGCACAAAAAGTAGTCCTACCATTAGATTCTGTCATTCCACTACTTGGTATTTACACAAAAGAAACAAAAAGACATTTTATCATAAAGATATTTACAATTCAATGTTTATAGCAGCACAATCTGCAATTACAAAGATGTGGAAACAACGGAAATGACCTCCAACTCATGAATGTATTAATAGATTATGGTCTGTGTAAACCACAGAATACAACTCTGCTTCAAAAATTATGGGGTTTAGGGCGGCACCAGTAGCTCAAAGGAGTAGGGCTCCAGCCAAATATGCCGGAGGTGGCGGGTTCAAGCCCAGTCCCTCCCAAAAACAGCAAAAAAAAAAAAAAAAATATATATATATATATATATGGGGTTTGTGTGCAGTGTCTGTGGCTCAAAGGGGTAGGGCACTGGCCCCATGTGCCAGAGGTGGTGGATTCAAACCCAGCCCTGGCCAATAACTGTGGAAAAAAAAATGGGGTTTTGTATCTTTTATAAAAAGCTAGATAAAATTGGAGTCCATTCTCATAAGTATCACAACAATGCAAAAACTAAAATCACATTTAATAAGCGCTAAATTTGGACTAGTAAATAAGCACCTAAATGCACACATTAGAGGAAAAAGTCATTGAAACTCAAGTCAGTGAGACGGGGATACGACATATGTAAATTTCCATGCAACAGGTACACTGCATGGGTATATTGCATACTTCCTTGGTATACACACTTACAATTCAGATTTTAACCCTGTAAAAATCAACTACATAACCTAATCATATCTATCCCCATATTAATCTAATCATATCTATCCCCATATTAACAAAGGAACCTAGTAAGGAAAAAAAGTCACTTTCAGGTGTGTCTTGGTATCACTGTTTCAGTGAACAGAGAAGCCAAGAACACAAAACAATTATAGCTTGGACCCAGTACATCCTCCATGTTGTGTTAAGCAAGACAGAGCCAAATCCTGATTCTAAAACATTTGATAACAGCACCATCACAACTCCATGGATTCCTTAACTTACCTTCTCTTCTGATTCGCATGGTGACTGTTCAGAGCCAGGGCCTCTTTCAGATCTAAACTCAATGGCCAGGGATTGGCAGTGATACAGCACACTGGTAATTCTGCTTTGCCTTCAAGAGATCTGCCTCCTTTCTTAGCCAGAAAGGTCTTTATCTTTATACGACTTCATGGAATGGAAGTAAAAGGATGCCATCTGGAACCATGAAGATGCATTCCTCAAGATGTTCTTGAACACCTATAAGAACAATAAGATGAATGTTATTCCAATGAAGGCATTTGGAGATGTAGTAGTGCAGCCAAGATGAAGTGCCAGGGTGGGCTGGGCAGAACAGAGGATGGATGAGGATAAAGAAAATAAAGATTGAGACACAGAAGTTTTTGGTTGTTTTCCTACTGAGAAGAGATCCATAGCTCCATCTTCAGAGAAAAGTTCCATAGCTCCATCTTGAGCAGTAACAAATACTCAAGAGAGCACAGGGTCTGCAGTCAGAAAAACAGTCCTAGAGTTTCCTTTCTGCCATACACTCCTAAAGTGTACTTGCACAAGTTACTTTAACTCTTCAAGTCTTAGTCTTCACATAGTCAAATGGAAATATTAATAACTGCTGTCTTCTCAAGATCAAAAATACTTGTGCGAATAAAAATGCTTCTAACCTCCAAAACATGTGAAAAAGTGTGAGCCACTTAACTCTACTACTGCACAGGAATGAAGCCCAGTTAATGTCATGCCATCCTCCATTATACCATCCTCAAATTCTTACGATTGAGGCTATATACTAAGGAATTCAACATGGGACATATGACATTATTCATAATGTGAGTAGTTGTATCCAGCAAGGGCTTTAGGGTTGACCTCAGGTAAGTGAAGACCACTTACACATAGAGGAGTAGAATGTCAGTGAAGTGGGAAGTGTGAGTGAAGAAAACACAGCATTAGCCCATAGTAGAGAATATTTGCAAGATGGAGCAAGTGGATGATGGGTCTCTAAAGGAGAATGAGAAGAAAACAGCCTGGTGACATGAGGTTCACATTGATGAACTCCGCCATCTTTAAGGCTGGGGTATCTTCACAAGCCAGTTTCCAGATACTGGGATTTCACACAAGGTATTCCACTTCAATGAGGCCACAGATGGGCAATGGGAAGGTGACAGTGATGAGAAAGATGCCCTGAATGAAACTAAATATGATCTCCCTTGTCTAATATGGTGCTCATTCTGTGGTTCTTGATAATGATGTAGTGTAGAGAGTATCATGTGGTAACAAAGCAGTTGTAGCCCATCTATGGGTATAGAAAACACTCAATACAATCCAGGAAATGGTGGAAAAAGAGCTTTGACACTCAGCCTGGATAAAAAACAGTGTGTCACCTTCCAATCCTACAGAAAGGAAAAACATGTCAAATTGAAATGAGCAGCACAAGAAGAAGCATGTGGTGTAGGGTGAAGCTGAGTGAGGAGATAATAGCTGGTAGGATGAGAAGCATCCTCCCAAAGGACAAATGCAGACCAAAAGCAAAACAAAGAACCTCATCTCCAGGCTGTGTGTAGGGTGCCCTGAAAAATAAATTGAGTCACCACCAAGAGAGTCCTCATAGCTTTGAGACTGTACAAACTTGAAACTCAAGAGATTCAAGACACAAGAGTCTTAACCCCAAAGTCACATTACCATGCTTTTTCCTGAAGACTCAATGGGCTGTGTTTGAAAAAGTGATAACCTACTTTTTCAAGAGCAAAAGTCAGATCCTTATCAAAACACTAGTAGTAAAAAGTTTCTATTTCAGAATCTACCAATTACTTAACTGAAGAAAGAAATGTTTTCTAAAGTCTTCTGTAGAAAGATCAATGTTTAAAGACATTCAAAGTCTTCTGAAGTTAGACCACTTTTATTTTGGATATATTCTCTTTGAGCATATTTGTGTTTTAAACACAAACTAACACATTTAATAAGTAGGCAAGACAGATGCTACTAATCCTGAGAAGTAGGATATCAAGAGCAACCATTTTCTTTTCCATCGCATCTTTTATTCGTGACGTCTTTGAAGTTACCCAAAGTTCTTGAATCAGGATTTTCTGTCCTGTGGCTGCATGAATGGACTGCTTCATGCTTCCAGAATGAAGTTGGGAAGGCTTGTGATTGAGAAATGGTGTAGAGATGGCCACTAACTTACACTGAACATTTCACATTGTTTTATTCATCAACAGACATAGTCGTACTCTTAATTTTTTGATTAACTATGCTTTTTTTAAGTTCATATTAATATGGGAGCACAGTTAAGTTACATGGTTCGCATAAGTAAGGTTAAAGTCTGAGTTGCAAATGTGTCCTTCAAACAGGGGTGGAATGCACATGGTGAGTGGGAATTTACCAGACTTCTTCCTTGAATCCCATTGAGTTTTTCTCTCATAGGAGCATGTATTAATCTAATGGTGCCACTTTAGGACTAAGTACATGTGATGTTTGTTGTTGATTCTTGTGACACTTCACTGAGGAGGCTGGCTTCCAATTACATCCATGTGTTGCAAAAGATACAAAATATCCACCTTTTGTTAGTAGAATAGCATTCCATGATACATATAAATATTCCAGAATTTATGACTCCATGTGTTGAAGGTCACTTGGGTTATTTCCACATCTTCATGATTGTGTATTGTGCTGCTATAAACATTCAAAGGCTGGTATCTTAATCAAATGTGCCTTTATTATCTTGGGAAAATTTCTAGTAATGGGATTCATATAAAATAGTAGGCCCATACTTAGCTCTTTTAGGCCTCTTCATACTACTTTCCATATGGGCCATAGTAGTTGCAGTTCCATCTCGAGTGCATGAGTATTGCTTTCTTTCTGCACCCATGCCAGCATCTGCTGCTTTGAGACCTTATGATTGGGGTATTCTCACTGGGGACAGGTGCAATCTGAAATCTTAATGGTTTGGATTTATATTTCTCTGATAATTAATGACAAAGAGCATATATTCACAATTAGTTTTTCCATTAATCTTTTTTAGTGAGACAAGTTTCTATTCTTATCTCTTGCTCAGTTAATAAAATTATTTAATGTTATTGATTTTCTTGACTTGCCTATATATTCTGGTTATTAGTCCTTTGGTGATGTCTAGTATCTTTTTCTGGAATGGCCATTAGAGTTAATCTCATATTACTGTTGATGTCCTGAATATCATCAAAATGTTTTCCTTTCAATGTTTTCATTACCTTCACAGAAAGGAATAAGTCATAATGGACAGATGAGACAAGTAGGGAGGATGATGAAGATCAGGAGGAAGAGGGGGAGAAAGATGAAGAAGAGGAAGAGGAGGAGGAGCAGGAGGAGCAGGAGGAGGAGGTGGAGGCCAAACCAAGAGTGAAAATGATGTTGCTCACTATTAACTCCCTCACAGACAGTGCTATGTGATCTGGTGCCTTGTCATCATGGAAGAGCTATGACTTTTTTGCTACAAATTCAGACCTTTTCTGTTGATTTTTTTTTATCTAGCCTTTTTAATACTTCCCAAACTCAACTTGGTAAACCATTTGTTTATTTTTTTAACAAATTCATACTGAATAATTACTCTGAGATCAAAAACTTTAGCAATATCATTTTCACTCTTGGTTTGGACTCCTCCTTCTCTTTCTCCTCTTCCTCCTCCTCTTCCTCGTATTCCTCTTCCTCCTCTTCCTCTTCATCCTACTCTTCCTCCTCCTCTTCTTCCTCCTCCTCATCTTTTTCCTCCACCTCCTCTTCCTCCTCTCCTCTTTCTCCTCCTCCTCTTCCTTCTCCTCCTCTTCCTCCTCCTCTTGCTCCTTCTCTTCTTTCTCTTCTTCCTCCTCCTAATCTACCTCCTCCAATTCCACTCCTGCTCTTCTTTCTTCCACTCTTTTCTGCTCATTTCAGCTCCTCCTCCTCCTTATGTTCATCCTCCTTGTTCTCCTCTGCATCCTCCTCTTCTTGTGGAGAATTGCCTGACTTCCATTGTGCACTTTGATGCTTATTTTCAGGCTTGTATTGGTATTTCATTTTATTTTTCAGCAGTGATAAAACAACCCCAATCCTGGATTGTTTGCAAACATATTTTTCAGAACAATTATAATATGTATTTTTGTCTAATTTTACTTTTGCTGCTTTAAAGTCATTGGTATCTGCCATGAGAACTACAACTTCCAGGTTCTTAGGATTTTCAATAGTATAAAATAATATTGTTTTCCAAACTTTTACCCAGTGAATGAGCAGGAAGTGGGGGAAGAAGAGAAAAAGGAGGAAGATGAGGAAGAGTAAGAGGCAGAGGAAGAGGAAAAGGAAGAGGAGGAATAGGAAGAGGGAGAGGAGGAGGAAGAGGAGGAACACGAGGAGGAAGAGGAGGAGCAGGAAGAGGAGGAAGAAGAGGAGGAGAAGGAGGAGTCCAAACCAAGAGTGAAAAAGATACTGCTAATATTTTTAATCTCAGATTGATTATTCAGTATGAATTACTAAAAAATTAATAAATGGTTCACCAAGTTGATTAATGGGGAGGATTAAAAAGTTTAGATAAAAGAATGCAATGAAAAAGGTCTGAATTTTTAGCCAAAAGTCATGGCTCTTCCATCATGAAAAAGCACCAGTTCACACAGCACTGTCTGTGAGGGAGTTAAGAGCAAGCAACATCATTTTCACTCTTGGTTTGGACTCCTCCTTCTCCTTCTCCTCTTCCTCCTCCTCTTCTTCCTCCTCCTATTCTTCTTCCTCCTCCTCCTCTTCCTGCTCCTCCTTCTCTACATCTTCCTCTTCCTTCTTCTCCTCCTCCTCTTCCTCCTCTGTATCTTTTTCCTCCTCCTTCTCCTCCTTTTCTTCCTCCTCCTCTTTCTCCTCCTTCACCTTCTCTTCCTCCTCTTCTTCCTTCTCTTCTTTCTTTTTTTCCTCCTCCTAATCTACCTCCTCCAATTCCACTCCTGCTCTTCTTTCTTCCACTCTTTCCTGCTCATTTCAGCTCCTCCTCCTCCTTATGGTCATCCTCCTTGTTCTCCTCTGCATCCTCCTCTTCTTGTGGAGAATTGCCTGACTTCCGTTGTGCACTTTGATGCTTAGTTTCAGGCTTGTATTGGTATTTCATTTTTTTTTTAAGCAGTGATAAAACAACCCCAAACCTGGATTGTTTGCAAACATGGTTTTCAGAACAATTATAATATGTCTAATTTTACTTTTGCTGCTTTAAAGTCACTGGTATCTGCAATGAGAACTACAACTTCCAGGTTCTTAGGATTTACAATAGTATAAAATAATATTGTTTTCTAAACTTTTACCCAGTGAATGAGCAGGAAGTGGAGGAAGAAGAGAAAGAGGAGGAATATGAGGAAGAGTAAGAGGCAGACGAAGAGGAAAAGGAAGAGGAGGAATAGGAAGAGGGAGAGGAGGAGGAAGAGGAGGAACACGAGGAGGAAGAGGAGGAAGAAGAGAAGGAGGAAGAGGAAGAGGAGGAAAAGGAGGATGAAGAAGACGAGGAGGAGGAAAATGATGAGGGAAAGGAAGAGGTGGAGGAGAAGAAGGAAGAGGAGGGTGAAGAGGAGGAGGAGGAAGAGGAGGAGGAGGAAGAAGAAGAGGAGGAAGAAGAGGAGGGGGAAGAGGAGAAGGAGAAGGAGGAGTCCAAACCAAGAGTGAAAATGATGTTGCTTGCTCTTAGCTCCATCACAGACAGTGCTGCGTGAACTGGTGCTTTTTCATGATGGAACAGCCATGACTTTTTGGCTAGAAATTCAGATCTTTTTCATTGCATTCTTTTATCTAAACTTTTTAATCCTCCCCAATAATCAACTTGGTGAACCATTTATTAATTTTTTAGTAATTCATACTGAATAATCAATCTGAGATTAAAAACATTAGCAGTATCATTTTCACTCTTGGTTTGGACTCCTCCTTCTCCTCCTCTGCTTCCTCCTCTTCCTCGTCCTCCTCTTCCTCATCCTCCTCTTCCTCCTCCTCATTGTGTTGAATGGCCTGACTTTGATTGTGCACTTTCATGCGTAGTTTCAAACTTTTCCAACTTTTTATCCTGTCTTTATTTCTTCATGGAAGTTAGATGTATTTTCTCAAGATAGGAGCTATTCAGCTTCACTTTTTTTTGCATGTCAGGAGAAGATTTGATTCCTCCATCAAATACGAACTGTAGTTTGCAGGTTAAAGAATGCTACACTGTCAGAAATTTGTTGAAGTGCATTCAAGATAGGAACTCTGCATGTGTCCTACAAAGTTTCTGCTGGGAAATCAGCTCCCAAGTAGCTAGGGCTACAGGTGAGCCACAGCTGTTAATGTGATAGAATTAGCCTTGTAGATCAGGTGGAGCTTATACAGGACAGCTTATAGCATTTTTTTTTTTTTTAACATATGCTGCAGCTATGGACAAGTGCCAGACAGAATCTTGGCAGGATTCTGTGGTGGAATATCTCTGCACATTGTTACATCCATCGGCTTGTCTTTAGGAGGCTGGTCCACCTAAACTAAAAGTCATACAGGAGGCTCTGAAGCTCATTTAGAATTCAAGGGCATCAAGGCCAGAGTCCAGAAACATTATAAGCGAGTCAATGCTTCAATTTAATTGGACGATTTTCTTTGATTCATCACACTGTGGGCCAGCAGCACAGTCGCTTTTTTCTTCAAGCTCTCACATGAGGAAGTATTGCTCTCTGGAAAGCTAGATGTATCTGTCAAAAAATCAAACAGGATTAACACTCGTACTTAGCACGAATAAACCCATATTTCCTTAGAAATGAACTATAATGCTTAGTTTTATTGTCATTTCAGGTAATGTATTTCAATTTCTACTGCCAATAAAGAAACTATTACAATATTACCACAGGTGTTAAAATAGGAAATGCCTGTTGAGGTGTACTAGATTTATCTTAGGTCCTGATGAATGGTCTTTCTCTATGCTAAATTTTCCCAAACAATGAAAATGTCATTAGACTAAGTGGTAATAACAAAATAAAAGTAAAAAAATAATTCCATATACCTAGTTCTGCATAAGAATATACCTTCTAACATGGGTTGCTGGATGTTAAACATAGCTTACTCTTGGGAAATCCATTGACTAAGTCTATCAGTTTCTTTTGCTCAAGTTTCTATAATATCCATTACCTCATTTCATATTTACAGTAATCATAAAGAAACTTTCATCCACATTTTTTAGATTAAGATATTGATGCTCAGTGGCATAGAACAATTGGCCAAAGATAACATAACATAGCTAGTGATATAGCAATTCGTAACCTGGAGGTTTCTTTTGTCTTTGATTTTAACATCTGCCTATCTGCTAATAATGCAAGTTGTTGTCAAATGATCTCATAGCACAGTAAAATTCTAGAAGTGTCTCAAGAATCAGGGAGCGGAAAAAAGAAAAATAAGAACATCAGTCCAGCCTCTACTACTTCTGAGATTTCTATTCCAGTTTCAACAATATATACTACATATATTAGACTTCCTTAGCTGAGCATTGTGGTGGGCATCTGTAGTCCAAGCTACTTGGAAGGCTGAGACAAGAGAATCACCTAAGCCCAGGAGTGGGAGATTGCTGTGAGCTGTGATGTCACATAACTCTACTGTACCATGCTGCCTCTGATAACTTATGAAAGCTAGGAACTTATCACACACCTTATTAAACCCTACAATCCTGTTAAATACCCTGACCTGTTAGCAAGCCTTCTAAGAAATGATGGGAAACCCAGGGCTCTGTTGAGCCACATACCAGGCTTGCTTTCCTTCAGCTTGCATGGCTTTGAAGAAAACAACTGTGCCAGCATCTTCAGAGACATGAGTCAATTTTTCACAAAAAGCAACCCAATTATTGACAGTACCTGAGGGTTTATCCTGAGTATTTTATATTCCGGATGACTCTCCAAACAGGGCAGTGACGTGTCCTCCAAAGATGTTGCGGCAGTTTTTAATCACAAATTCCACAAGCTGATTAACGTATAAAAAGAAGCATTTATTTTCATATAACATGTTGATAAATTGCATTTTATATAGTAAACTGAAATTTAAGAAAGTGTATTCTATTTAACTTCTATGAGACATTGTCTTTCAGAATAAATACCTTCCATTTCCTTTACTAATGGTGATTCAGTTCCCCAGCAAGTATAATACAAAAACTTCATTACCTTTTCTGCAGAGGCCATTTCTTCTCTGCTTGCAGAAGGATGCCATATAATACTTGGAGCCATACACACCCCTAAGTGTAAAGCATCCATTTCATTTGCCGCGGAGAGTTCAGCGATATTACTTAACACCAGGAACACGTACCGTAAGAGCACAACGTTTGCTCTTGGTAGCTGGTCTAATAGCCTAAATACAGAAAAATGCACTCGGTAAGCAAGGCAATTTATTTCAATCTTGTAAAGGCAGGCAACACTAACTTTGCATGAGGTACAAGGCAAATAGGAACCCAGCTCAGATACCCAAATTTCAGTTAATGTGGAACCCAATGAAGTGAGAACTGCAGGGAGACAATGAGAAAAGAAACACTGGAGATTTGGGGGGGGCATATTTCTACACTGTCTTCACAACACAATGAAAACTTAGTAGAATTCAGATAAGTATCATTTAAAAACGAATACCCTTCATGAAATACTTTCCTGAAACTAGCTCAATATGTTGAAGCTTAGGTAAATCTTGCAACATTTAGATTACTCTCAACCACAACCCACCAAAACCTTTCTGATGAAATTAAACAGTAATTAATTTTAAATTACTCCTTTATTTTTAACTGGCAACACAGAAATGCTGTCTCTAGGTGAAGAACCAAATCCCAGCTGCAAAGACCACCCGGTCCATTCTGAGAGTTCATTGTCTGCTCCACCATCTTCTGTGGTTGATTTTGTTCCAAATATTGCCTCATTCCTTTTTTTTTTTTTTTTTTTTTTGAGAAAGAGCCTCACTATGTCACCCTGGGTAGAGTGTTGCAGTATCAGTTGTCAGTTGTCACAGCAACCTCAAACTCTTGGGCTCAAGCTACTCTCTTTGTCCAGCCCTTTAAGCAGCTGGGACTACAGCCACCTGCCACAATGCCCAGCCATTTTTTCTTTTTTGGGGGCAGGTGTTTCGCCATTGTTTAGCTGGCCCAAGCCATGTTCAAGCCTGGATCTTTCAGTGCGTGTGTCCGGCGCCATAACCACTGTGCAACAGGATGCCGAGCCAAATCTTACCTCCTTTCTATCACTTTTTACATATGTGTCACGTTTTCATTACTTTCTTTTCTACTATTCTCATTTGGTAATTGGTAAGAGATTCTTTTTTTCTTTTCTTTTTCTCTCTCTTTTTATCTCTTAACAATTTTTTTTTATTAAATCGTAACTGGGTACATTAATGCATTTATGGGGTACAATGTGCTGATTTTGTGTACAATTTAGAATGTTTACATTAAACTGGTTAACATAACCGTCACCTCACTTTCTTAATGATAGTGTTAAGACATTTATACTCTACTCTTAATTGATTGACATGTACCCTTGCAATATACACCCTAGGTGAAGTTCCACCAATTACCCACCCTCCACACGTCCTCTTCCCTTCCTTCTCCTCACTCTCCTCTTCCCTCTTTCATTCTGGGCTACAGTTGTGTTTACCTGATTATTTACCAAAATATTGTATTACTCCTACTCAGAAAACACGGACAAGCTGATATTCACGATTGTTGCTTTTTTAATAAAAGAATCTGCAACCTGAGGAAAACAAGCTGGTCTGACTCCTGTTGTACAAATCACAGAAAAGACTTTCTTCAGCATAATAGTCTGAAAAGAAGTATAATTCCTCTGAGGAGGAATTATGCAGGACTTTCAAATGGACCAAAAGATTACTGGGTGTATTCTACATAAAATAAGGCATCTAGTAAACGCTTTGGGGATACTATGGGATCCTTAAGCCTTTTCACAACCAGGACTGTTTACATCTCTGTCAGTTGAAGATAACTGTTAGCAGTGTACATAAAACATGGCAAAAGAATTGAAAACTCTGTCTGGTACAGAGTCAACAGATTTCTCTGAACCCTTGCTCTGGTAGAAAGCGGGATATTTGCATCATTTTGTAAATTTATTTCAGTATTTCTGGTTCAATTTGGTTCAAATACGTAAGGTTTCATAATGTGCAATCTATAAAGATGGCTACACTATCTTACTGATTTCCTTATTAATTATTAATTTAACTAAAAGCATTGATATGCATTTATTTCATATTTTCATGAGAGACATAGTATTTTATTTTATCTCACTTTATTTTATTTGTGTATGTATGTATTTATTTATTTATTTTGAGACAGAGTCTCACTATGTCTCCCTTAGTAGAGTGCTGTGGCATCACAGCTCACAGCAACTGCACAGCCTTGATCTTAAGCAATTCTCTTGCCTCAGGCTCCCAAGAAGCTCCTCAGGCACTCAACACAATGCTGGGCTATTTTTGTTGTTGTTGTTGTTGTTATTGTTGTTTGGGACAGGCCAGGTTTGAACTTGCCAGTCCTGGTGTATGTGGCCATCGTTCTGGCCTCTGAGCTACAGGGTCTGAGCCAACATAGCCTTTTAAAAAATATTTATCTTTTAATGGTACATAGGATAAATACATATATGAATGATATGTGTATTATAAATATAGATAAATGATATTGTGAACAATGACCAAACAAATATGTAGAATTTGATGCTATCTAAATGGCTTACACCAAAACCTAATGGAAGTGGAGTTATGATTATGCCACATGGCTTAGTTTCTGGTATCTTCAATATCTGTACTATGTTCCAACAATCCCCAAAAGTATGCATATAATTCATATTTAAAAGATGTTCAAGGAAAAATATCTATACTAAACAATGACATGCACGTAAATGTTAATGAGTGTCCTGAATTTTCACAGAACGCACACTCTTTAGTCAGAGTAAATAAACATTTCTTTTCTATTCTCTTATCATGTTGGATATATCCAAGCAAGGACTATCGAATTGGTCCCAAAATTTCCCTTGGCACGAGAAGAAACAATTTACTTTTTGTGATCATACTGACACTATACTGACACATCTCCCTTTTTTACTGACATGACTCAAGAAGCTGAGCTGAGTGATTCTCTGCTTTGTTCCCACAATGTTCTCTAAATATCTCTTTTATAGGACAGATCAGACTGCACTGACAGTAATTTCTTCGTTTATCTATCTTTCCCAAACTGAATTTCTTGAGAAGAGGAAATAAGTCATTTTCTCTCTATGACTTCAGTTCAAGAATTTATAGAGATGTTTAATTACTTTGATATTTACCAAAATTAAGATCATAAATTGTAGCCTGTGTCATGCTGCATTAATTCACTTCCAAAAACCACAGTTGACTCCCCTTTCTGACTCTTCCATGCAAGTTTCAATTTGCAAGTCTTATTGGGGTTTCTGGCAGGGTTCCATTTGATTGTGTCTGTAGAGATTTTACATTTCTTCATTTTTGTGTCTCTCAAAAATTTCATAGTGACCCACATAACAACTAGTGAATTAATGAATAATAGCTCTTTTTATTCATTAAAAGTCAGGTCCACAGAAGGGGCACAATGTTCAAGCATTTCATGCTTATTGGATTAGTGAGAAAACAATGACAGTGACAAGCTCATAGAAGCCAACTTCTAGGGCGGCGCCTGTGGCTCAGTCGGTAAGGCGCCAGCCCCATATACCGAGGGTGGCGGGTTCAAACCCGGCCCCGGCCAAACTGCAACCAAAAAATAGCCGGGCGTTGTGGCGGGCGCCTGTAGTCCCAGCTACTCGGGAGGCTGAGGCAAGAGAATCGCTTAAGCCCAGGAGTTGGAGGTTGCTGTGAGCTGCGTGAGGCCACGGCACTCTACCGAGGGCCATAAAGTGAGACTCTGTCTCTACAAAAAAAAAAAGAAAGAAAAAAAAAAAAAAAAAAAAAAGAAAGAAGAAGCCAACTTCTAACCTGCTGCCCATGAATCTAACTTTGAGTTTTAGTAGACAAATTATAAAATGTAAGGTATAAAATTAATTTTTGAGACATAAATGTCAAAATAATTACCTTCTAATTCTTTCAATTTTCTGTCTGTCGCTGCTTTTCTCCATTACGGACAGCCACTCGTGGTAGAGCCTTTTTGCAAAAATGCTTTCCGGAATGTTTTTTACAAAATCCTTACACAGAGGAAAAACAAATGTGTTAAGGCATTATTCTCATATCAAGTATATGCTAGAGAAGCCAGAAAGAATACAACTTGTTTCAAAGTTTAGTGAAGTCCTCCCTTCCACGAACTACACAGAATTCTGTGCCAATTCACCACTGACTTTTCAACAAAGAAATGAATGCTTTGATTTTTTTTTTCCAAATAAACCCGTTGGAATAACTAAAGTCAGAATAACTGTGGGAAAGCTAAAGGACTCTCTATTTGGGTGGAACCTCCTCTGTGTACACATTTTAGCAGACTTGTACGACATCCTATGTTCTGGTGTTAAGGTGGTCTTCATGCCATCAGTATATGATATGGGAATGTTAAAAGAGCAAGTCTGACTCCACTTTACCGTTTACTCTTTTTCTGTAATGTTCCATTACCTTCAAAACCGGTTCCTCTTCTGTGTCCCTCCATTGTATAAGTATGAATGCACTCCTCTAAAATTGTTAGTGATGTAAGTTACTAACTACACTGGTGCTTATATCCTTGGTGATTATCCCTTTTTATGATCATGTTGTTTCTGACCCTCACCTGCGAGTCCCCCTCCCTACATTACCTTAGGAGATTGTAGATTGTATTTTTTTGTGAAAATATATTACTAAGTGCTCTTGTGATCATAGCCTAATAAACTGACTAACACACCTCACTCTCTGTTGCTTTCTCTTCTGGAATTATGCATGCTTGAGCCCTGGAAAAGTTTTACCTTCTAAAATTCAGAGCCTCACTCAATTCAGGGTTGCACTCAGAAACTTCATTTTAAGACACTGAGGCAGTTGCCAGTGGCTCTTCAATAAAAGTTCTCCTCTTTAATTTGACTTGTCTGGTGGTGTGGTCTTTGAGGGGACTCCTGGACATAACATTATAGAGATTCCAGGGAGGTTCTCCAGACACTGACACTGCCGATACTCAGGCGGCCTGCAGGGTGAGCTTTCGTTAGAAGCCCCCTGGAAACTTTCCAGGGACCCTATAGTACCCAGTGCCCTCAGGATAAAAGCTGACAATCACTCATAAATTCTGCCAAAGTCCACCTCCGGAGGGAAGAAATTTAAACACCTATATCTGCCTAGTGTCTGCAAACGGTAGTGTAACAACTTGTTGTGTACATTTCTTGTTGTGCTTATTTGTTCTTGTAGACCACTGTGATAATATATAACTGTTGTATTTGTTTGTTATGAGTTGTCTTGGGCCTTTGGGAACCTCTGAGGGAAAGCCAAATGGGATGGAGCTGTGGACAGGAACCCCAGGTTGCTGGACTATTGGCCTGTCAGAGACTGTCAGAAGCGTGTGTCAGTAGAGCATCCCACCCCTCAAAATGCTGGAAGAAAAACCAATGGTGAGTTTTCGCCCAGCCAGAGACAGCAAGACATTTCTGCTGCTGAGACATCGTTGCTGTGGCCTCAGTCCACGGGGAAATTGGGGTTCAGAAGGCAGGTGAAAAGGGACTTTGATTTCTATCCTCAAGAATGATGACTGAGGTTGGTCCTGTAAACCTGTGAGACAGTAACCTCATACTCCCGGGCTTTGGGCCTGTCAGAAGCAGTAACCCTGGGTTACTGAGCTATTGGCCCATTGGGGGCTCCCACAGAACACTGAGATGCTGATGGGGACCGCTAACCACAGTTACACAAAATTACATATTTTAGTTCATTCCTGTTCCATTTATGTCTTATGCATTTAGTTAATATATTTTAGTTTGTACTTTTGCTTTTTTACAACATAGTGTTTTCATCACCAAAACCAGACTCACCCCTAAGCTGTCTTTTCAAACATTTGAAGGATATTTTTCCACAGACAGAGTTCTCCAAGGAACACCTTAGGACCCTTTGTGAACTTGAGTGATGAGCTTTTAATGTGGGATGCCCCCCTATTCATTCACAGGTGCTTTTGAGCCTTTTCTCTAACAAGTTTAGAAAACAGCCTCAGAGAATCTAGTCAAGATGACTGGTGGAGATGGATGAGACCACCTTGGGAGGGAGAGTTCAGATGCACCTGGTGGTTTCTGCTAATCCTCCAGGTCCCCTTGATGAGTCTTCAGGGAGTCAAACAAAGGGAGGAATTGGCATGCAGGAACAGACACCTATACAGTCAGACGTCTAAGACAAGGTAAGATCCATCTGGGGTTCCCACAATTTGGGTGGAAGTGGGGGGTCTGATCAACCTCTGAGTCTGTTGAGTGGTGTACGAGTGTGTGTATTGGTTCTGAGCGTATAGAAATGTGAGAGAAAGTGTGGACTAATAGACATAGTTCATGTCAGGCCCTTGTCTGTCTTGTTGTTTTATGTCATTTGTTCAGGGTTCATGGGAAAATTGGTCTCGGCCTGAAACAAACAGTCTTAGAGACATTTGTGAGTGGACTGCAGATCTTTTCATCCAAGGGATCCTTCAAGACTTTGCTCCTTCTGAGATCTCCTTCTTTACCTACTTGCTCTTATGTGTCCTACAACGCTCACCACTTGGTGTGCCTTTGACCTGGCAATCACTGGTCTCTTCATCCATATTATTGCTATTTGGCTTGGTAGTGCTGCCCCTCCAGAGTAGTCCTCCAAATGGTGTGTGGCTCTGACTACTTGTTTTATCTCTTTGTGGCAACCTTGTTCATACTTCTGTCCCCACCCAGTGTATTTTTCCCAGCTAGTTCTAATTCTTCTGCATCTCCCTAGCTTGTTGATGCCTCATCCTCACCAGACTTTGGGTCCCTTTTTTTTCCATCATCTGGGGAAGACTCTTCCATCATAGCAGTAGCTCTTGACATGAGGCCCTCTCTTTTTCCTAGTCTAGGGAGGTCTCTATTGCAGGAAGTGATGACACTTTTGAACTACATAAAGACCCTGGAGACTTGTCTGTTCCATTCTCCCACTATTCAGAGTTATTACTCAGAGTGTCTTTCCTTCCAGGATTCTCACTCTTAGCATTTGCCCCATTTTGGTACTCTTGGTTCCCATCAGTCAAGAGAAAGGAATTGTGTAGTTTTTATAATATTATTATCCCCTGTTGCCTCCAAAATTTCCATCCTGTTGACTTGTTAGTACATGTATTTTGTCATCCTATCATATTTCCTGTAAGCCTACATTCTTATGCAGGCAACAGGGTTGTTGCCGGAATGGCAATGATGACTGGTTAGAAATTCAGACATATTAAAAGGAGTTCTGATTCCTTTCACTGCCTATAAAGAGTAGCCCACTGCTTTTAATTGACACGTGCTATTAAAGGTGCCATTAAAGGACAAGAGAAGGCTACTCAATGTCAAGTGAGAATCTAATGTATTTCAAAAAACATAAATGTCCTCATGTCACTCTAGTATTATACTTTTATTCTTGTCAGAGAAGTAATAAGAAAAAAAATAGATTGATTCCAAGGCATTGCCTGTTCTATCATATCTTCCACTAGACATGTGCCTGGATGATTGTGATTCAGGCTTATTGTCACAAAACCTAACCATTTGGAGGTTAGGCTATTGATTTTTCTAATTCCAAACTAATTTGAACTATTGTACCCATTTTAAAAGTCAGATAGAGAAGAGGAAAATTTGTGATTACAAAATAGGGCAATTCTTTTAAAAACCTCCATAGAGAACATACTCATGATTGCTCTTGAAGAACAACATTAAATCTTACAACTATCCTTGAATGAAAATAACTTGGAACCATCTTAACTAACTCTGCCACATTTGGAATAACAACTTAGGAGAGGTTCTGAATTGCAGTCATGAACCCCCAGCACATGACTAAACATCTCTTGCATTTCAAAGCAGAACCTAGGCCTCAGAAGAATTTCACAATTCATTTGAGCTGAGATTTCACAGGACTAAAGAGAAATGTCTCCTGAAAAGTCAGATGTATCCAAGTTAGCAAATCTCAAGCAATTTTTGTCCAATCACACTGGGAAGACTTATACTTCTATTTCAGTAAAACCAGAAGACTATGTTAATTAGTCACATGTAAGCACTCCAATTTCTACAGATAATCAAGACATTGAATCCCATCATGACAAAATTGTATTCATGATTTGTGTACAAATGACTTAATGAAAAAAAAAACATGAGTGAAAAATTAAAAGAATACTTAAGTACCATTTCTAAACAGACTTAAAAATAAGAAAACAGAAGTTTACAAAGTTGTGGTGAAAAATATGTCCCTTTTCACAACCACTTAGAGAAAATGGGTGTAAAACGCAGTTGTACAATAAAACTTCAATTACCCAAAATCCATTTAACCAGATTCTTCAATCATTATGATTCTTTTTTTTTTGCCCCTTTAAAAAAAAATAATATTCTTGTCATTCGAATCACAATTTAGCACTTAAAATACCATTGTTCTTTGCAATAGCCTCAGCAATTTCATACATTTTAAGAAGTGTATTTTTATGAAAAACAGTATGCTGAGAAGATAGTTTGAGACAGCCTGATTTTCTTAAAAACAGAGATGGAAGAAAACCTAATTTCATGAAGAATATTTATTATGCCAATATACATGCACAATATACATATCCTTGGCATATATAATTTGCTTAAAGGACCATGTATGTCTGTATTATATTCCAGGATGGAAGAATAAGTACAAACCCTTTGCAAAACTGAATAAATGACAATAAATCAAGTTCTCCATTTTTTTGAGTGATATTTATTTGAAAATGTCTAAATCAGGATTTGTTGAAGAAGAGACATGGCCCATGTATGAAGAAATGTGATTGATCGTAAAGTCATGAAGTAAGATTGTCTAACAAGAGGGCCACTCTGCTGAACTAGAGGTAGGTAAGATTCATTGTCATCATGTTTCCCTGAGATTCAGGCTGAGGGCTGGTCTCTACCACTGGCTCTGGTTGATTCCAATCCTTTCGGAGATGAAGGCCTAAGAAAGTCCTGTAGAAGTTATTGCCAGGGACAGAAGTTGTGCTAAAAGCTGATTTTAGGTCTAGGTTTTCAAAAAATAAATACACGATCGACTTTTAATCTTCTAAAACAAACAAACTTTCAATGCCAAATCCGATATCCAGGTAAACTGAGTTTCATTTATGTCGGAGAAAATAAATACTTTAATGACATTCACATGTTGAAGAAATTTGCCATAACCAAACCAGCTCTTCAGGATATTCCCAGAACTATCCTTCATAATGATAAGCCCAATCCTGTACCACAAAAGTAAACTCATTCAGAAACTTTTGATCAAACTCCAACTTCCACAGTGGTGAAAGGATTAAAAATGTCTACTGGACTTTTGAAAAACTCAATACCCAAAATTTTAGCAGACTTATCAATATTCTCCTTTAATGTGAATGGCTTAAACTGTCCTCTAAAGAGGCAAAGGTTGGCTGACTGGATACAAAAACTCTGGCCAGATATTTGCTGCATACAAGAATCACATCTTACCTTAAAAGATAAATATAGACTCAGGGTGAAATTATGGTCGTCCATATTTCAGGCAAATGGTAATCAGAAAAAAGCAGGTGTTGCAATTCTATTAGCAGATACAATAGGCTTTAAACCAACAAATGTAAGGAAGGATAAGAATGGTCACTTCATATTTGTTAAGGGTAATACTCAATATGATGAGATTTCAATTATTAATATTTAAGCACCCAACCAGAATGCGCCTCAACTTATAAGTGAAACACTAACAGACATGAGCAACTTGATTTCCTCCAGCTCCATAATGTCGGAGATTTCAACACTCTTTTGACATTGTTGGATAGAGCCTCCAATAAGAAGCTGAGCAAAGAAATTTTAAAATTAAACCTAACCAACATTTGGATTTAGCAGACATCTACAGAATATTTCATCACAACAAAACTGAATACACATACTTCTCATCAGCCCACGGGACATACTCCAAAATCGATCACATCTTAGGTCACAAGTCTAACCTCAGTAAATTTAAAGGAATAGAAATTATTCTTTGCATCTTCTCAGACCACCATGGAATAACAGTTGAACTCAGTAACAGCAGGAATCTGCATATTCATACAAAAACATGGAAGTTAAATAACCTTATGCTGAATGATAGCGGGGTCATAGATGAGATTAAGAAGGATAACCTGAAATTTTTAAAACAAACAACAATGAAGACACAAATTATCAGAACCTCTGGAATGCTGCAAAGGCAGTCCTAAGAGGGAAATTTATAGCACTGAGAGCTTTCCCCAAGAGAAGGAAAAGAGAGGAAGTTAACAACTTAATGAGACATCTCAAGTAACTGGAAAAGGAAGAACATTCCAACCCAAAACCCAGTAGAAGAAAAGAAATAACCAAATTAGAGCAGAATTAAATGAAATTGAAACAAAAAAAAGAATTATACAACAGATCAATAAATCAAAAAGTTGTTTTTTCGAAAATGTCAATAAAACAGATAAACCTTTGACTAACCTAACCAGGAAGAAAAGAGTAAAATCTCTAATTTCATTAATCAGAAATGACTAAGAGGAAATAACCATAGACTGCTCAGAAATTCAAAAAATCCTTAATCAGTATTACAAGAAACTTTATTCTCAGAAATATGAAAATCTGAAGCAAATTGAAAAATACTTGGAAGGACCTCACCTTGCACAATTTAGCCAGAATGAAGTGGAAATGTTGAACAGCCCTATATCAAGTTCTGAAATAGCATCAACCATACAACATCTCCCTAAAATGAAAAGCCCGGGACCAGATGGCTTCACATCAAAATTCTACCAAACCTTTAAAGAGGAAGTAGTATCTATATTACTCATCCTGTTCCAAAATATAGAAAAAGAATGAAGACTACCCAACACGTTCTATGAAGCAAACATCACCCTGATCCCCAAGCCAGAAGAAGACCCAACAAGAAAAGAAAATTATAGACCAATATCACTAATAAATATAGATGCAAAAATATTCAACAAGATCCTAACAAACAGAATCCAGCAACACATCTAACAAATTATACATCATGATCAATTTGCTTTTCTCCCAGGGTCTCAAGGATGGTTCAATATACATAAAACTATAAGTATAATACAGCACATTAAACAAATTAAAAAACAAAGAACATATAATTCCCTCAATTGATGCAGAAAAGCTTTAGATAATATCCAGCATTCCTTCATGATCAGAACACTTAAGAAAATTAGAAAGGGGAAAGGGAGGGGAGGGAGGGGGGAGGGAGGGGGAAGGAGGGGCATTAATGGGATTACACCTGCGGTGCATCTTACAGGGGTATATGTAAATCCTAGTAAATGTGGAATGTAAAGTTCCATTTTCTTACCAAAATAACTAAGAAAATGCTACAAAAGCTATGTTAACTAATGTGATGAAAATGTGTCAAACGATCTATGAACCAAGTGTATGGTGCCCCATGATCACACTAATGTACACAGCTATGGTTTAATAAAAATAAATAAAGAAAGAAAGAAAAGAAAATTAATAGAGCAGGGACATTTCTTAAACTGATAGAGGCCAACTACAGCATACACACAGCCAATATCGTATTGAATGGAGTTAAATTGAAATCATTTCCACTCAGATCAGGAACCAGACAAGGCTACCCATTGTCTCCATTGCTCTTTAACATTGTAATGGAAGTTTAACCATTGCAATTAAGGAAGAAAAGGCAATCAAGGGTATCCATGTAGGGTCAGAAGAGATCAAACGTTCTCTCTTTGCAAATGATATGATTGTCTATATGGAAAACACCAGGATTCTACTACAAAACTCTCAGAAATAATGAAGGAATACAGGAGTGTCTCAGATTACAAAATTAACATTCATAAATCAGTAGCCTTTATATATACCAACAATAGTCAAGATGAAAAAACAGTTAAGTACTCTATTCCATTCACAGTAGTGCCAAAGAAGATGAAATATTTGGGAGTTTATCTAACAAAGGACGTGAAAGATCTCTATAAAGAGAACTATGAAACTCTAAGAAAATAAATAGCCGAAAATGTTAACAAATGGAAAAACATACCAGGCTCCTGGCTGGGAAGAATCAACATTGTTAAAATGTCCATACTACCCAAAGCAATATACAATTTTAATGCAATCCCTATTAAAGCTACATTATCATACTTTAAAGACCTTGAAAAGATTAATACTTAATTTTATATGGAATCAGAAAAAAACCTTGAATAGCCAAGACGTTAATCAGAAATAAAAACAAAGCTGAGGACTCATGCTACCGGAACTCAGACTATACTATAAATCGATAGTGATCAAAACAGCATGGAACTGGCACAAAAACAGAGAGGTAAATGTATGGAACAGAATAGAGAACCAAGAGATGAACCCAGCTACTTACCATTATTTGATCTTTGAAAAGCCAATTAAAAACATTTAGTGGGGAAAAGATTCCCTGTTTAACAAATGGTGCTGGGTGAACTAGCTGGCAACCTGTAGAAGACTGAAAGTGGACCCACACCTTTCACCATTAACTAAGACAGACTCTCACTGGATTAAAGATTTAAACTTAAGACATGAAACTATACAAATACTAGAAGAGAGTGCAGGGAAAACTTTTGAAGAAATCTGTCTGGGTGAGTATTTTATGAGGAGGACACCCCGGGCATTTGAAGAAGATACAGAAATACACTACTGGGACCTGATCAAACTAAAAAGCTTCTGCAAAGCCAAGAACACAGTAAGTAAAGCAAGCAGACAGCCCTCAGAATAGGAGAAGATATTTGCTTGTTATGTTTTCTACAACGGTTTAATAACCGGAATCCACAGAGAAGTCAAACGTATAAGCAAGAAAAGAACAAGTGATCCCATCACAGGCCTGGCAAGGGACTTGAAGAGAAACTTCTCTGAAGAAGACAGGCACACGGCCTACAGACATATGAAAAAATGCTTATCCTTAATCATCAGAAAAATGCAAATCAAAACTACTTTTTTTTTTTTTTTGGCCGGGGCTGGGTTTTAACCCGCCACTGTCTCTACAAAAAAAAAAAAACAAAAAAGTTTCACCCAAGAATAATTTTGAAATCTTTACCTTCACCAGGAAGAGAGTGCGATAGTGGAGACATCATCAGAAGCAAGGTGTTGGTTTTTGCAACATCTGTGAGTGGGTTTGGATTATTTTAGATTTGAATAAGATTGTGTTTTGTACATGGGGTAGGAGTAGCAGAAGTAAAGATAGGTTATTGTGAGGTGAAAATTTAAAAAGCATATTTGATATGTCGTATCATTGGTGGTGGCTTTTAAGGTCTAAGGTTCCTTTATGATAAATTTTTTTTCATACATACTTGATTTTCAGTTTGCTATAGGTCTTTACAGACAAGAATAATTTGCATAAGGTAACAAAGAAAAGAAATATGCTGCTTCAGAGCTACACGGGGGGTGACAAACAGAGGATTTTTCCTACCTTTAGCACACATGCTAAGACATAGGGATTTTCACGCCCAAGATCAATTTCAACTCCTGCATCCAGTTTTTCAATAATGTCTTTGCAGGAGTCACTGTCACCAGGGACCCAGAAGATGCCAGCCGTCAGGGGTCCCTTGGCGTTGAGGAAAAAAAGAACATCCTATGGGGAAGCAAAGAAAAAAAAAGGCACTTCATCTCCATGAACAAGGGGACAGGTATATGCCCTCTTTGGCCCCCAGAGTCTGGGATGTGCTAAGATAAAGGCATTGTAGGACTAGATCCAGACAGATGGCTAGAAGGATTAAACTCAATTTCTTTTGAGAGCAGAATGGTAGTTACCAGGGTAAGAGTGGTAGTGAGGTTAGGGGGATTTTGGGTCCAAAGGTACAACATTTTAGTTAGATGGGAACATTAAATTCAGGGGAGCTACTGTCTAGCAAGGAGACCTCAGTTAACAAGAATGTGTTGTATTCTTAAAAATTGCTGACAGTATTTTAAAGGTGTTCTAGTTTTCTTTCCGTCTTCTACTTGTACTGGAGGAAGAGAATGGCTTTGGAGAAAAGCAATCCATGAGATTCAAAACATAATTATTCTATGTTATGTACTATGGAACCTAGGGTAAAGTTTGGAGGTTCCAGAACATTTCTTATGTAGGGAGGATGATCTGATAATAACTGCCCCTTAAATGTCTTGTGAGAGCCAACGCCTAGTGGCTTGACTAGTTCCCAGCACTCATAGCTGTGCAATGTGGCATGCCATGCCATTCGTGTAGCACAGTGCTCACGGGTCACTCCGTTGTGTTTAGCAGTGATCCACTTCATGTATCCATTGCAGAGAATATAAACTCAGGGGCTTTCATTTCACCCATTTTGTGTTCAAAGTATAATTTCGAGAGACCGTACTTTTATGGTTAGACACTTGAAATACAAATAAAAATGTCTTCAGTCTTAAGAATAAGATTCAGTAGTCTCTGCTCCTAATGTGATAATAGAAGACTTTCACAACCATGAGAGTTCATGAAAGGATTTCTGAGGGATAATGAAACATCTCTGTCTACAGAGTCAACTCATTAACACAAGCAAGTTTATGTGACTCTTTCCTGTGGTCAGTTGACTAGATTATCTTTTCATATTATGTCTTCCTCATGAATTTCCAGTATTTAAATCATATTTTCTTTCTTTCTTTCTTTCTTTCTTTCTTTTTTTTTTTTTGTAGAGACAGAGCCTCACTGTACCGCCGTCGGGTAGAGTGCCTTGACATCACATGGCTCACAGCAACCTCTAACTCTTGGGCTTACGCGATTCTCTTGCCTCAGCCTCCCAAGCAGCTGGTACTACAACGACCACAATGCCCGGTAATTTTTTTTTGCTGTTGTTGCAGTTTGGCTGGGGCTGGGTTCGAACCTGCCACCCTTGAAATTAGGGGCAGGCGTCCAACTCACTGAGCCACAGGGGCCGCCCTAGATTTTCTTTTTGAACACAGAGTCTCCCTTTCTCACCCTCAGTAGAGTATTACAGCTTCATAGTTCTTAGCAACATCAAACTCGTAGGCTGAGGGAATCCTCTTGCCTCAATTTTTCAATTTTTAGTAAACACAAGCTCTAAGTCTTCCTGAGGCTGGTCTCAAACTCCTTAATCCATCAATCCACCTGACGAACCCTCCCAGAGTGTTAGGATTACCACTGTAAGCCATGAGGTGTGGCCTCCTATAACATTTACAACAGCTTTTTTTCCATTTATATGCTGGGGCCGGGTTTGAACCCGCCACTTCGGTATAAGTGCCGGCGCTCTACTCACTGAGCCACAGGCACTGTCCTACGTCAGATTTTTATACTCAAAATTATTATTAATACAGATCCTTAGACGAAACTAAGAGTTTTTACACTTTATCCATTTGGGGAAAGATTTCTCTCCCAGAACTCTCGCTTGCCAAATCCCCTTCCATTATTTTACTATGCAAATGAGCCTTACGTAGAGAGGTAAAGGAATATCGCCATAGTCGCAAATGTTCGGCAGGGCAACTCCGAAGATCTTCCCTGGGACAGGAGAAGAAGATGGTGGTGACACAGGTGAGTTCTCCAGTTCAGTGCCAGAATGACAGCAGCAGGCCCAGTTGATGATACATGTTCTTGTAGATACCATGTGATCCAAATCTAACAATGGAATTGGATATCATTAGCAAAACTAGTTCATCTCACTTTCCCTTAGTACCACAGTTTCCATTTGGAAGTATGTTTGCTACAAAGGCTCAAAGACAGAAAAACTTTCCTAGATCTTTTGTCGTTGACTAGTCAAACTCTCAGGTTACATTACAATCGTGTATAAATGAAAGAAGGCTCATAGAAAACATAATCAAATATTTGGGTTTCCCCTTTATTTCAGAAACATCGTCATTCTGTTTACTTGAGTTTTGGTGGTAAATTGTCAAAGGTGAAAGAAAAGTTTTCCTTCCGGCTGAAACAACTTAAAACAAAAAGTGTTGCATATAAACACACATATTTTCCCATTTAAATGAGGACTAAGCATGTGAAAAGGTTTGAATTTGATCATAAATAAATAATGGGAAAAAGAAAGTGAGAAGAGAACTTGGGAGGGACAAGATGAAGGGAATAAAGAATTGAAGGAAGAGAAAGACAAAATGAATGGGAAGAGAATAAAGAATAAGAGGAAGAGGAAGGGAAGGAGGAGATAAGTTATTTCTGCTAAGATGTTCCACAGAAAGAGTGTTTTGTTACCTGATGTCCCACTCTACTATTAAGAACACAGACAAGAAGTTAACGTCCTACAATTTTTTTACTTCCTTTGATACTACAAATACTTTCATGTTTCTTTTCAGTTGCCAACATTACAAAGTATGTTTCAGGAAACAAGAATGGATGCAAACTTGAGACTTGCCCCTATAAATGAAGTTTTTTATTTCACAGAAAAGGAGACTAATCATGGTGGGAATAAAAGCAAACATAGGAACAAATAAATTTTCGTAAGGGAAGAACCCACTACCAAAGGCATTCAGAGGGACGTGTATCACCACTACCCAGTAGCACACAGAAGCACAATCTTGAAGGCATTTGCATGTGATTTGTATTTGGAATGGACAAGATTTCGACTGATAGAGAATCTACCATAGTGTCTTGCATAGATGAAATACTCAAGAAGTTACTATTGAACAAAACTAGAAAAGGAAGTGAAACTTTATTAGAAATATACAGCATAAACAAAATAGGCAGAAGGAAGAAAAGTCAACTGGAAGATATAATTTTGGGATGCCATAATGTAAAAGTGTTTTTGGTATCATCTGGGCCAAATTTTATTTTATCTGAAACCTAGAAGATATGCACAAGATTTGATACATAAAAAGATAGCTCTCTTGAGGTGCCACTTCCTGGAAAAGTGTGTAAGCCCTGCTCCTTCCCCACAACACACAGAAACAGGTAACAAGTGCACGCTCTGGAAAACAAACACAAATCAACTCACTGGAAGGCAGTAAAGTGACCCAGACAACGTAGAACTAGAGGTGTAAGTTTGACACCTAGATAGGGGAATGTGATATCACTGGACGTATATTACATTTCTAGAGGTTTTAGTCTGAAGGCAGGCCTCAGGGTAGTGAGTGTGAATAAAATGCAGAGAGAGACCTCTTCTCTTGCAGGCTTGAAGATCTAGTGAAGCAAAACAGAGGTACCCACAGCAGATGCAAAGGGAGGGGGGACCCCAGAAAGAGAACACCCGATACTGAAAAAGACAAACATTGTGAGTACATCCTGCCCAAAGCTCTGGATGACCCTTGAAGCTTGCATTTGTAGAGCAGATTCAAACTAGCCTGCAATTATGGTTCTTGGAACGAAAGTGTGAGGAGCCATATGACGAGGCTGTCCCCAGTCAGGGGTGGGCCCTATTTCGCCAGTAAGAACGAAAGAAAATCAGTCATGAAACTCTGGCTGTGTGACATTCTTCTTTATGACACCAAACAAAGCTACCCAGAGAAGATCTTTAGCTACCACCATTCTCTGATAATGAAACAGTGAAGGAGATGGTCTTTTGCTGCAGGACATAGCCAGCAGTGTCAAATGCTACTCTTAAGAAAGTCTTCCGTATTGTTCAGAAGACTTGCTAATGTGTCTTAGCATTTCATATCCTCAGAATAACCTATTTAAATCAAATACTTTAAAAGCCAAGTAGTGAAAAGATAAACATATTAATGTCATTTTGGTAGATGGTTTTAACATCATTCTGCCAGATCTTCTGCACTTCCCTTTCTTGGGATGCAGTAAGTGCATCACCGTATTCATATACTCTGGTGTGTAGCTCTTTGCCTCTGGGGTAAGGAATCCACATAGACTCTTGATTCAGAAACTTGTTTGGGCAATCGACTTACCCTCATTCCTCATTATTAAAATTAATTTTAAAAAGGAATTTTTCAGAGGCTTAATGATAGGATTATTTGAAATATGTCTAAAAAGTACTACTTTGCCCAGGGCATGGGTCACAGCAATCTTTCTTTCAGCTGTCAAGATAGGAATCTTCTCCTCCTCATAAGAGGACTTCCCCTCAGCATCCATTGGATTTCACAGCCTTCAAGAGGAATGCAGACAGGAAGGACTATCAAAAATGCTAATCTAAAGTACTTTCCTCCTGCCTTAATATTCCTAAAAGCTACCTTTTCCAAAAGTAGAAAACAAAATCTTCTCAAATATAATAAGGGGTTCCTGTGTCTGCAGCAATGTCAATCTGTGTAAATGTCTGTTTTCATATGTACATTAATGTGTATGTTTAATAGTTGTACTCAGTCTGGTTAGCTCATAGTTAACCTCATTTTGTTCTTTCTACAACTGTCAGAGTTGATCTTCTTTAACTTTTACAAACTTTTTAGGAAGAATGCTCTGATAACTTCCATGGCAGTGATAGCGTGAATGTTGACAGAAGATAAAGTGGAAATTGAATCCTTTCCTTTATCTTAAATATCTTTGTGGTATATGGTATGTGTTCTGAGAGTTCAGGTTGCCTCTGGGACTGAGAAAAGCATTCAGTAACATTTACTATCTTGCATAGTTTCTAATGCATAGCCTTTCCTTTCTCATTATCAACATTTGATAACAACTTGCTGTTACTATAAACATCATTCAGCTACTGAATTCATGTGAATCTAGATTCCTTGAATAAATCTGTTAAGATTGAGAGTAGTGTTTGCTTTCATGTTTAAATAAGGCTACTGAATATTAAACAAGGCTTAAAACTTCATGCTTACATGACAATAATCATAAAAATTACAACTTTATTTAGGAAATTTATTCTGGCCATCTAAATCCCCAAAGGAAGAAGATCTCCAATTTTCTCAAAAGTGGAAAACACGAAAGAGAACCCTGCAATGACAGGGAAAGGAGATCCAAGGAACAGGTGATTTTATGCTAAAAGACAAATATTAAATGAGGAATCTAACAAAATTCTACAATCCAAGAGAGAAACATGCTCAACTAATGGTCAATTCTTGTAAAGTGATATCAGCATTTGGCAATTCCTATGGGTGAAAGATGTTTGCAAGATGAGATTTCGAAAACTCATTACAGATGAGATTATTTGCCATCAATGTTGATGATTAGATCAACATTGAAACGCTATCTCACAAGCATTCACTTCTCATTTGTAGACCCGTGCTATAAAAAGTTGCACAAAATGGTTAATATATTTTAAATTCCATCAAGCAAAGAATTGTGTAAGTATTTAGGTAAAATAGCTTTGATATTTTGTATTGACTTGCAGTTTTACCAGCTAGTTCTACACGGAAAACTTTGCCGACTTTGATTCAAATTGTGTTCTATAAAGCATTCTCTACCCAATGGCTCTATATTAAATAATGTGTAAGTGGCTGTATGGTTTTGCAGTTGCACAGGAGATGTGATCCTCTGGGAGACCTTGGCAACATCGGTCTATAAATATTCCATCCCTGAACCCATTTAGCATCAATCACCTAATGTGTGGTCACTATTATCCTAATTTCCAAGAGAGAGAACCAAAGAGAGGATGCTGTCAATTTAGCAAATCATCAACAAACCTGAGAAAAACTCCTACAGTCCCTGACCCCCAGTTATTAGTCAAACTCGTTAAAATAAAACTGACAAGGGATCTAAAAAGGTAGTTTTGGACAACATAGGTATTAAGGTAGAGGAGTAGGAAAGACTACTCTTTTGAGGCTATTTTCTTTGTGTGTCTTGTGAGCATATGGCAGGTCTATGAATTTTTTCATTCAATCAGTAAGTCCTTACTTGTATGTGTCAGGCACTGTTCTAGGTATTTGAAATATAGAAGTGAACAAAAAGACCGAATCCTCTGCCTTCTTTGAGCTCACAATTTCATGGATGAAAAAAAATAGTATCTCTATAATATCTCATCAAATGACCTAATAATACAAAATGACCCAAGAATGATAGGAAAAAAGCTAATGGTCCAAAAACCCAATATGCCATCAATAAAAAAAGATGGATAGTGCAAATTCAATGAATGTAAATATAGCTGAAGTCCGCAAGATGAGGACGTCCGTGATGGCTGATCTACTGATTTACCCATCGCTTAAGTGAAACATACAGCATGAAGTCAGACCATCAATAGAAGATGGCAAGTAGCTGGGTGTTTGGAAAGCACCTGTGTTCCCAGCTACTCAAGAGGCTGAGGCAAGAGAAACACCTAAGCCCAAGAGCTGGAGGTTGATGTGAGCTGTGATGCTACTGCACTCTACCAAGGGTGAAAAAGTGAAAGTCTGTCTGTAAAAAAGAAAGAAAGAAAGAGGCAGGAGTTGGATGTGCATGTGTGTGGGGATGTGTATAATGAAGTCGATTCAAGTAGTCGGAAACTGCCTCACAGAAATCAAACTAAGAATACCCAGTGGAGTGTTCAACTAAAATTGGCCTTTAGTGATACCAGGCTACCCTGATATTGTGTAATTTCTACTATCGGTGCTTAGACTTTAACCGGACATAGCATATTTCCAGGAAATAATTAGGAAAGCAAGTCAAGAAAATACAGGTTATCTTGAAGACATAGAGTCTCATGATAATATTAGAACTCAATTTGGCTAAGGAGGGAATGAAAGATGGGAGAGGCTCACTCAGTAATTCAAGGGGCCACCTGGACCTTGTGATTTATGAAAGAAGAGACTGGTTGAAGAGGACAGATGTCTTTCTACATCTTCCCCAAGACATCTACATTTGTACTTCACACAAGTGAGAAATAAATAACTGCTCTGTCAGATAAAATAAACAATATGAGGGAACTAATGGGTGTAGAAAATGGTAGAACTCAGTAGATTGAAAAGGAGGCGGAAGGAATCCAGTCTTTCCATAAGGAATAAGTCAGGGAATGACATCTGGGTGAACAGAAGAGAGGGCACTTACAATGCTCTTTGTCCAATAAAATGTTAAAAACGTGGGGGAAACAGGAAATTAGATTCACATTGCTGTTGCAATTATTTCAGAAACTGTAAATAACGTAGCCCAATAATAAAATCATAAATTAAACAATTTAAATGTGCTAGAGGAGGTACTGTTTAAAAGGCCTCTGGTGTATATTCCCACTTAAAGTAAGAAAAGCCTTTATAATGACTTCTGATATAATCTGTTTTCTCTAAATGTGGATAGCATATAGCTTTTTATTAAAGTAGGTTTATTCTATGATAAGGTTAACTCACTGTGAGAAATGTTTTTGTTAATGCCACATACTTTGGATATTAGAGAGATAAAGAACTTCTGAATTTCACCTGAAGCCCAGTTGATGATTGTAATCTGTCACATGGCAGGTAGTGCTTCATGCCTTGTATTTAAATTTCATATTCCTTGAACCTGAGCTTGCTCATTTGTAAAATGCAATGTCACTGTTCACTGGATAGCCTAGTTACTTCAAACCGACAAAGGACTGCAGAAATTCAGCATCGATATTCTACCCTCCCACTCATATTTTTCTGTTACTACTTTCTTCTATTTCTGATAGAATCTTACTTCTGACTGAAGGTTTATGGCTCATATATACACTAGGATAAATTAGGATGTTGGTATGTTGAATATCACTTTTAGCAGTCTCAACTTTGGATGATGTACATTGGCAATCCCTACTAGATTATTAGGCTTAGAAGAGACTTCTGTGGAAGACTTATCTTAGCCTCCACGTAATTATCAGTACCAGGGGCCAGGTTGGCCATCACAATCTTCTAGTACCCATCACTGACAGCCTCCTGTGAGAACGTGACCACTCGGGGGAACACACGGTAGGTGTGTATCACGGTACAAGTAGGCACAGAAGCACTGTAGAATTTACTTAGTGCCTTGGACTCTGCAGTAGGCACGAGGGAAAGGGAACAGAACGGTGAAGAAAGAAGGGAAAGATCATATTGCCATGAACTCCTAGTTATAAGCCAGGCATGCCTATTGCAGATGTATAAAACTGTCCTGTCCTAAAACTACAGCTTTCCTTTAAAAACTATAGTATATTTGAAAGAAAAATGTACCTGATGTGATCTAACGAGATGTCTGAGTCTTTGTCTTTGTACTAAATATGTGTTGCGAAATGACCTGATTGATTTAGGCTTGAACTGGCTTGATTTAGGCTTTCCTCTTACTGCTTCCTGAAAGAGGACTCTATGAAAGAAGAGGAGCAACTCACCTCGGTGTTGCTGGGCTGCAGCCCGATATTTTGGCTTGAGGCTGAAACGGCACTGTATTTCTGGAGGGAGCTCTTCCATAAGGGAGAGCTCTTGGAAGGTCAAAGTGCTGGTCGTGCCCTTTGGTCCTGTTCTCATGAGTTCACTGTCTCGAAGGTGACTCATCAGTGTCCCGTATGGGTATTCGTGTCCTACACAGAAAAATCTAAGTGTACATTTCAGACTGACTGGTGCTGTCACCAGGTGTGCTACAAACAGAACATACTGCCCTTACTCCTGGAACTTTTGTTTGAAAGAACCCTTTTGTTGACTAAGTGATCATTTGCATGCTTGCAGTTAGAGATGCCTGCATAAGGCTGGTGGTCCTTCCATAGTAGTTTGAGGAGCAATTAGGGAGGAATTAGTACCTTAAGGCTACCTTGTTTGGAATAAATATGGAGATGATTTGGGGAGTTACATAATGTTGAGCCTTCCTGTGTTTGGATCTTAAAACATTGAAAGGTATTCTTGTTTTTTCTTTGACATTAACCAGACAATTACTCTACCTCTCACACTAGTATAATAAGGGTCAAAAAAGGAACCATTAGTGGCTAATGTTACATAAACAAAAGGAACAAGGAATATTACACTATGTCAAGCATCACTATCTTTACTATTATCTACCATATAATGTCTGTCTGTGAAAGACTTTTAATGACTCTTTATAGGTTGCATAAGTAGTCACTCAACAGTAATGGAACTGGCTTCATTTAGGCTTTCCTCTTACTGCTTCCCTTTGAGGTTGCTTTTCCCAGGTAATGATCAGAATAAAGAGATCAGGGCATTAGAAACACAATAAACAGATACAAAAAGAAATTTACATACTAGACAAACTAAATCCTAGTCACCTGACTACAATGAGATTGTGGTTGTCACACTTTAAGTGATTGCATTGTCTTAGTGTCATCCTCAAATACCATTGTGCTTTGACATTTTAAACTGCAGAGATTAAGTTCCCTTCTATTCCTCTCTTATTAATGAATGTAATTCCCTGAACACTAACTCTTCCTTTCCACCTGGCATAGGCACAAAATGCAATGTCCCATTCCTATCAATTACTACAGCAACATTCAGCAAATGGAGCACAAGGAGTTTTCCATAACACCAATAAAACAAACTCATTTATCAAAATAGGAAGCTGGTAATCTACAAGGGATGTGTGCAAGTCACATTACAATTAAAATGTCAAATAAAGAACTTTTGCAAACCCTTACCAATAAGGGGATATCCTTCCTTTTTCTTTCCAGAATTTACCCACAACTGGTAATCTGTGTCTGAGCCCTTGGAGATAAAACAATTGAAAGTTATAATAAATCTTTCAAGCTTGTTGACTAAATGAGGACATAGTTTGTGACATTGTATGCTTTGCGAAAGGAAAATTATGGATACTATAAATTCTTATCATGTTGAAGAGGATGGAGATGGATTTTGAAGATGTGAATGCCGATTCCTAGAACTAGTGTCTCTTTCCCCAGCCCCCAGTAGAGGACTCAGGAATCCTGCTTTTCTCCATCCAGTGATGGCTCAGGATCCATGAGCTGCAGTGGAGTCAGGCCCTCATTGTATAGACAGGCCACAAAATGTCAAATTGGAGGTCGGCTCACTAACAAAAAAAGAACAAACTTCCTGTTTTTTTTTTTTTTTTTTTTTTTGTGGTTTTTGGCCGGGGCTGGGTTTGAACCCGCCACCTCCAGCATATGGGACCGGCGCCCTACTCCTTGAGCCACAGGCACCACCCCAAAATTCCTGTTTCTAAAAGGTGAATTTCCTCTTGAAAGACTGGACTTCTTTAATCTTGAAACTTCTCAGAGAATACTGGACATCCAGTACAGCCCTGAAAAGACAACCTTGTTATCCAAAAAGACACAAATGCTGCTGTGTCTGTGATGACAAAGTAAAAAGGCAAATGCTGATCATTAGCTCAGCTACTTCTGAGCAGAAGAATGACCAACAGGCTTTGAGAAGATAGGTAGCTGGCACAGTTTCCACTGGCTTGAGTTTGGTTAAGTCCAGCACTGAGGACAGAAAAGAACAAGAATTCTACCTAGAAAATAACCCTAGTAGTCATGGAAAACAATACAATCGTTCACTGTTACAGTTAGGACCCAACAGCACTGTGAACTCCACTTGAAAAAACATTATACTAATTCATCAAATTTTGCTGAATCCTCTAGGAAGGATAAAATAAAAATGGTTCCAATAAAGCTAGAACAGAGAAATCTGTTGGCAATATTTCATATCCTAGCCTTGAAATTCAGATTAAAAATCATGGCCTACCTTTTTAATGGAGAATTCTAGCTATGATGAATATCTTACAACCCACTCCCCTTTGCCCACCCAAAACATTCAGTTTGTGACATTGTCCCTGCCATGTCTCCTAGCTAAAATTTTTAATGTATATATGAAGAGTGTAACTGGGTTATAGCTTTCATATGAAAGCCATAAATTCATTTCATAGTAGGGATGAGTACATTGGTTACTTTTTTTTCCATTCTTGAGATACTTTCCTAAGAAGAATATGAAAATATGTCAAATGGTCTATAAAACCAGTGTATGGTGCCCCATGGTCGCATTAATGTACACAACTATGACTTAATAATAATAAAAAACCTTTAAATAAAAAATAAAATAAATAAATTCGAAAAGTAATCTAACACAATCTATTGTTTCCTGTGGCACGTGAAGACAAACTAAAAATCCCCTTCAATAGCTATCACCAAATATCCTCAATTCTTATTAAAAGTAATAGATATTTTTCCTGAAAAGCTTGACCATTTTATTCAAAGTTTAAGAGCCGGATAAGAAAATAAATGATGTCATTCATCTTCCTTTCTACTCATGAAACTATCTCCTCCCTTAAATATAGGTGTACAGAGTAAAAATCAATGCAGAGGTGCCTGCTTTACTCAGTTCATATACATTTAACTATATTACAAATCTCATGTAAGAAAGAAAGCAGATTTCTTATCCAAAATTTTGGTTGTCCTATGGTTTAGTCTTTCTCTTTTCAGTGTGATAATGAGGGTAATAAATAATTTGGTTACAATGTTTGCATTGCTTTGGTAAAGTCCCTGATGTAGTTGTGCCTTCCTATAGCACCACGAACAAGCAAATCCACATACATATAATGACATCATGGTGTATCTTAGGTGTGCATTATGTCATATAATAGCATTAGTTTGCTCTAATATCAGAGAGCCTCATTTGAGGAATGGCATTTTTACAGTGATTCCTTTAGTTTCTTTTTTTTTTTTTAATTCATTCCCTTTAACAAAAGGTACTCTTTCATTGTATGCTGTTGATATAATGGATAGAGACACAATGAGAAAACCTTCCAGTTCTCTTTCCTCTACCTCATCTTTGAATACTCTCACCTTCTCTACTACTACAATTTCAAAACACTCACCTGTGTCACAGAAAATGGAAAGGGACAAAAACTAAAGGCAAAACAGAAAGGAGTATGGTGTACACGCTACAGCTCTTTGATTCTAGTGTCTAACACAAAATTTGTCTTTTTCTTTCCTGATTTATTAGAAGTACTAGCCAGCTCATTCTCAGGATGTGTGGTCACCCAATGTTACTTTATGTAAAATGGTAAACTGAGAAAATCCTTGAGAATTGGCCTTTCTGAGACTGATTGAACCTTGGAGAAATAACAGGATAGTTGCATGGAGGAGCAGTAGAAATATAGTGTCATGTAGGAAGGAGAAAAAGGAGTTCAAACTCTGTCAACACGGATCTTACATAAAAATATGATATTGTACAATTCTCATAGTGCAATCAAGGTACATATTATTTTTGAAAATTATAGTCCAATCTCATTCTGCCCTCAGTTTACATGAATCTAAAATAAGCCTGGAAGAATGCCACCATGTATTAAGCTAATATTAAAGCTTATTCATTTTAATTTCTACATTTTAGGGGACAAAGTAATGGTATCTTTAATAATCAGGTTTCTTCTGATGAAAGGGATAAGAATATTATGAACTTAAAATATCAGTGTGTTTCTAATTAAGATCATCCAGCAGAGTAACTTACGGTTACTCTTAGAATTGACAAAACCATCTTCCCAACTTCGTTGGCGGTGTGTGAGTTCTTTACTCTTATGGTTTTATACTGTAGGAAAAAAGAAATGAGAAATATAGCTGTGAATAAAGATATTAAATCAACTGAAGTAGTCTTGATTTTTTATGAAAAGAGTCAATCACAAGCTTCAGTAGAACACAATTGATAATAATTTACATGTATTCCTTTATAAATTGTACCTTTTAATATAATATTTCTCTGAAATTAAAAGTTGTGTGGCCGAAAAGTATTAAAGCTTAAGAAGTAAATAGGGGACCAAATGCTTTTTTTTGGCACAGTACAGGGATGCAGCTCCCAATCAAAGTAAAATCAACAAACAAGGAAAAATCCACACTGCCTCATTTGTATATTTGTTTTCTCATAATGTAATTGGGAAAGTACAGAGAAAGCTGAACTTTTATTCTTTTCCTGAGTACTGGTTTTACAGTCCAGGCTTTTATTTTCTTGCAAGGCTTAAAGGCAGTTTAGGCAAAACATGAATAATAACTGTTCACAAAAATATATTTACATTTTTATTGAGAATTTTCTATGTGTCAAACACTGTGGCTACTTTCCATATCCAATCCCTCTCATAGAAAGAATTGAAAATTTAAGATATCTCTGTTCTATTAACAACTCTACCATAGAGTCTATGATCTGTCTGTCATAGGTATATGCTAAACAATAGCAAGAAACACTTATTTAAAAAGCAGATTTAAAAAAAACTCAGCAAGATTCAAGCATATCATTGGACCTTGCAAAATTCCAAAAATGCAACAGTCAAATCGAGAAAAATGATAGGTTATAAAGGAAAGAAATATTTTTCCATATACATAAGTTTTACAACAAATCAGTTATTTGAGCTACGTTCATGATAGAGAGGGCCTTAAAGGTACAAATAAGTATCATAAATGAGAATATAATGATATTTTAAAGATATGATAATAAAGCTATGGAAAATCTACAAATAATGTATCACTTATTTCTCCATTAACAGTAATTCTTTTCCATAAGCCAATTACTTGACATGACAAATTGGTTCTAAAGTTGTTTGTTAAGAAATTTTTATTTATATAAAGGATTTAAAATGTATCTACTTCAAATCAGAATCTTGGTATCGTCAAGGATTATGACAAATTGAATGAGAGAACAACAGGGAAGATTTGATTACACCTATAGTGCATGTTACAAGGGTACATGTGAAACTTAGTAAATGTAGAATATAAATGTCTTAACACAATAACTAAGAAAATTCCAGGAAGGCTATGTTGACCAGTGTGATGAAAATATGTCAAATGCTCTATAAAACCAGTGTAGGGTGCCCCATGATCACCTTAATGTACACAGCTATGATTTAATTAAAAAAGAAAAAAAAGATTTGAAGCCCCAACCCAGAGACTTTTTTGCCTGACGTGTCACAGGAATGTTAAATACTGGGCTTTGACTTAAGAATTGATTTTAAAAAAGGTTTCTGCTTTTTGTTAAGTCTAAATCCAACGCATTTAAAGAAATTATCTTATGGAGTTTTTTATAAAGTGAAGCGTCTATCTTCCCAATTACCTACTTAATAATAGTTTTTCTTATTACTTGCCACACATGTTCAGAATCATACTTACAGAAAGTGTACATGCCCACATGCCTTTGTGGTAGACTAAAAAAGTGAATTTCACCTGACAGAGCTCTCTAGCTAATGAATAACAAAAACAAACAAACAAACACAAATGGATAAGGTGCTATTTGGTTGCACAATAGCAGTATTCACTGACAGGTTGTGCCCAGCTAAAGGAAGAAGACAGTACTTCCCCTTCAAGTGCTCCTAAGTGGGGGAATCACTCTGCAAGCAGAGCTCCGCAGAGAGACGCTTGCCATGAAATCTGCTTCAGAGAGCAATGGACAGAGTGTGTCAAATCATCCACGACATTCTAGGGGACTAGTGGTATCAACAGAGCACCCGACCCACCATATCTTTCATCTTTTCCTAACTGAAGAGTGGAACATCATTCCTTTCTCAAGAACTCACAATTTTTTTTTTTTTTTTTGTAGAGACAGAGTCTCACTTTATGGCCCTCGGTAGAGTGCCGTGGCCTCACACAGCTCACAGCAACCTCCAACTCCTGGGCTTAAGCGATTCTCTTGCCTCAGCCTCCCGAGTAGCTGGGACTACAGGCGCCCGTCACAGCACCCAGCTATTTTTTGGTTGCAGTTCAGCCGAGGCCGGGTTTGAACCCGCCACCCTCAGTATATGGGGCCGGCGCCTTACCGACAAAGAACTCACATTTTAAAAAAGTGTTTCAAATAATTTATGGGGTTTTCCTTGAATATCCTCTTGTGACAATAACAAACCACCATAACAATTGAATCAAATCAGGTGGTAATAACAATATATTTATTTCCACTTTTCTACAGAAGATCTCTGTACTTTAATGCCTTAAAAATTTGAGTATTGCACTCAAGAAATGATATCTGGCAAATGGGTCTTGTTCAGAACATTTGAATAAGTTTTGCTTTTTAGCCAAAACATAACCATTCTTCACTACATAGTTTTCCACAAATGAAACCATTGTGTGTGCTAGAGCTGTGGTGAACTATGACAGAATATAGTATCATAAGATTATTCATAAAATTCCATCTAATTCATCATTGATAACATCCTGGATTTTGTAGTAAAATCAGTCATCAATTATATATTATAACTACAGTTAAACAATATTTATTTGACCCATGTTGCAAAAAATTGGGGCAGAAAAATCCTAATCCCCTAAAAATGTCACCTTTCCCACATCATTCACTTATTAACCTGAACAATTCAATCCATAACAACTCAAAAAACAAACTTTTCAAAACCACTTTTTACTTCAGAATTGACAACTTGGAAAAAATTCTTTATAATAATAGGAAATAATAATAAATAATAATAGGAAATAGCTCTTTGTGGAAATAACTTTACGACCATTCCCTGCAGCTGCTGTTGATGAGATCCAGGAAACAGTCATGCACAGGGACTAAGGAGACCTCTGACAGGCGGTATTCCTTCCGAGCGTAAATGTCAAATACTGTAGCTAAGATAAGCTTCTCTTGCTTCCTGTCCTCCAGAGTTTGCTTTGCATAGATACAAAGACATAGATACACCTAGGAAATCGCATTTTTCCATGTGCTACACATGCACAGTCCACCTGTCTGCCTGCCTGTCTCTCTTACGTGCAGTATCCCCAGTAATGTGATTTATGCAGAAACCTGGAATTAAATGTACTGCCTGATAATCACTTACATGGACACAATTGGCAACATCTTGAGTGTAGATTTTTAAGGGAATGTTCTTTGGGTCATCTTTGACTTTTTCCAGATCGATGTTCCTAATCAAATGCAAACACTGAGTTAGATGGAATTTGCTGAGAGATTATTTTCAAAATCAATCTGCTTTGCTAATATATTCAATATCCTCATGTGCAATGCTTATAGACATATGAGAAGACTCAGCAAAATCAGATCGCTTTCTAGGTTGGAAGAAAATAAACAGAAATTGGGATGTTGGACTAAGGCGCATAAAAGAATAGGGGCCTCCATGTCTAGTGAGGTTTAAGAAGCATAAGCAGGTTAAGGCAGCTCTGGGTAACATTTTATCCTTATAGCTTCCCTGCCTTCTCTGGACAGGTCCACACCATACTGATAACAACAGAAGCATATGTAATACTTGGCAAGGGCAAAGCAAAGCAATGACATTTTGCCTCTCATGTTGCTCTCCGACAGAGTGCAAATCTTGAATACCTCTTGCTTGGGGAGGAGAAGGGGAGAGGAAGGAGGGAAGAACTATGGTTCTGACAGATGAGCCTAAATCTACCATTGAAATCTGTACACACAATGGTGGGCTAAAGAATTGGCTTTTGAGGTACTCAGCAAAAACCCTCCAGATATGGGAACTTAATACACACACTGAGGAAACTGTTAGTCCCAATTAGAAGACAGGAGGTGACAGGAAGGGTGGGAGGATATTCTTGACTACTTTCTGGTTGACATAAAATAACTAGACCTCAATGTTCTGAACAGTAATAGTCTCCTTCCTAGAAAGTAAGCCAAACACGTAAGGCAAGAACATATATAGCGACTAGTAGCTCCCAAATACTCCATACGGTACCTTATTTTCGGGACAAATGAACAATTTCTACTTAAGAGAAGAGAACAATCTGGGGCACATCTCTGCAGGAAAGGTTGAATTCATTTCTTGCATCGTAAAGATTAAAACTATATATGCTGAAAAACATACCACTGAAGAAGAGAAAGCCATTTGTCTTTTTCCTGTGAAGAACTGCAATCAGAGAAAATACAGGAAGAAAATCACACAAACTACTCAGGCTAGCATATTGAAGATTGTCAATCCTGCTGAAAATAGAAACAGCCTGCTGTTACTGACATAGCTGCACATGGAAGATGCAACCTCAGCATAACTGTGTTCTGGAGATGCCCAAAGGGAAAATGTCCTTTTGGAGAAATTTCAAAATCAACTCTAGTTATAGTAAATTATTTTTTATGGATTCTACACAGACCCTCTGTTTCACTGAGTTTCTACAAGTGGTTTTATATGAGCAAGGGTGGTAGCTCTTACACTGCCAAGAATAGTTGATGTATAATCCAACACTTGCTTTTCCCACATTTGTAAAGCTGGATTAGTTATCTCAATTGTAGTGTGTTTGTAGCTTAAAGCATCATAGGATGGAAAGTATGCCTAATATCGAGATAAAAGAGGGGAAGGCGAAATTTGGCATATGGACGAAAATATCTTGGCTCAGCAATCAAAATGTTTTCAGAGATGTCAACGTTTAAATACATACTGAAGAATTATAATTTAGCAAATGAGTTCATAGAAAACTTATCTTCAAGTAATACAACCTGTTTAAGCTCAATTCATTTCCAATTAAATGGCTATTTATTAATAGTTTTCTCCAGCTGTATTTAATTCTTTTTTTTTTTTTTTTTTTTTGGTTTTTGGCCAGGGCTGGGTTCGAACCCTCCACCTCTGGCATATGGCACCGGCGCCCTACTCCTTGAGCCACAGGCACCACCCTAATTCTTAAACTTATAAATAAAATGAACTTTAGACCAATTTGGTCTTCTCTGAAACCTTCTCGCTAATCTCTTCAGAGAAATTGGAAACCTTAGTTATTTTCTTGATCCAACAAAATCCACTTCAGAAGTATTTGTATTTTTTTCTGATTTTTGTTGCTTTGCAACATTCTGCATAAGCAATATCTCAGAACTGGCCATCAGAAAGCACATAGCATCTTGTCAACCAATAGTTAATGATGCAAACTCCATCTTTCATCAATTATTACATTTTCTTTTTTAAAACACCCACATTTTCAGAGTTCATGTCAAAGCTGGGGTTTATTCAGTGTTGAGAATATATGAGACGTATTCTTTATACCCACTCACTTTATTCAAAGAAGTTAAAAAATCTTTCATTTTAAGAGACTTAGTAATTTTGTAACTTTTATTTGACAAATAACATGTATAGAGAATTCTGCACAAAACTGAAGTGTAACACACCTCCATGACCACCATCCAGATTATGAAACAGACAATCACCATGGAAGGTCCACTGATGTTTCTATTCAGCCTGTGGTTGTCACCATTCCTACTTTCCATAGCACAGAATAGTTTGCTTGTCTTGGTACTTTCAGTAAATATAATCATACAGTATATGCTGCTTTGATTCCACATTACATTTGTGAAATGTATCTGGATTACTGCCTGCAGCTTTAGATCATTACTTCTCATTGCTCTATGGTGTTCACTAGTTTGACAACATAGCATACATTGCTTCAAAAAATAAATTACCAACTATGTCGGGCAAACTCTGTAATCTTCTTATTTGTGTAAACTTCTTAGGTTTTCCCTTCCTCTTGCTCTATCCTACAATCAAGGAGTTATTTTCTTTCATAGTTCTTAATATCATACAATTTTACAGGATAAAAAATAAAAGTGCTTCTAAAAGGAACGGTTATCTTTGAGTTTATAAAGACACTTTAGCTCTCTGTTGGTAAAAGCACTTAAGACTATGAAAAATATAATACTAATATTCAGAAGGGAAAGAGTTTGTCTTAAAGGTAAGAAAGTAAAGACATATTGGAAGATTATCTCAAAGATGGAGGACATAAAGTTCTGTCTTGCTGAGGGCAAGCTGGGGACCATGTCACTCAAATAAGCTGTCTTTAGGGGAAAAAGGAGCCCAAGGAAATGCTTTTCAAGAGCAATTACCAGAAAAGCCAAAACTCCACACCTTTTTCTAAGAAAATAATCTTAATTTTAAAATAATGGCAGATATTAAGCAAAGTTATAAAAATAAGTTGGAGAGCCCCTGCATCCTTCTCACCCACTTTAACTTTCCTCTAATGTTATCCTTTTACAATATCGTGACTATTTTTTAAAGCTAAGAAAACAATCTTGGGACACTATTCATCAAATAAAGTAAGTTCTTGACTTTGTTCAGACATCACTGGGTTTCCATTAATGTCCTTTTTCTGGCCTAGGAGCTAATCAAGTATCCATAGTACATTTAATTATCATGTTTCCTTAGAAATTGAGAGGGAGGGGAAGGAGGGGTGGAGGATGGGAAGAGGGTGGGTGATTGGTGGGATTACACCTGCAGTGCATCTTACAAGGGTACATGTGAAACTTAGTAAATGTAGAATATAATTGCCTTAATACAATAACTAAGAAAATGCCAGGAAGGCTATGTTAACCAGTGTGATGAAAATGTGTCAAACTGTTTATACAATCAGTGTATGGTGCCCCATGATTGCATTAATGTACACAGCTATGATTTAATATAAATAAAAAAGGCATTTAAATGGTGACATGTATTTATACTTCTAAATAGCCCCCACTTTTCTGTAGTAGGAATGAAAAGCTTGGGTACTTTAAAACTTTGTACTTGTCATTTTTCTGCATTACTTGAATTTTTAATCATGATTTTATGTTATTTTTATGAATATAACAAATAAATTATGTGACCAGGGCCAAAAAAAAAAAAGAAATTGATCTATGACAGTTTCTCAGTCTTTCCCTGTTTTTGCCTCTTTACTTTTATAGTTTTGAGGTATACTGGTCAGCGATGTTGTAGAATGACTCTCAATTTGTGTTACTTGGATGATTTTCTCATTATTACAATAGAATTATGTTTTTCTATGGGGGGAGGGGACCATGGAGGTAAATTGCTTTTAACATGATATATCAAGAAGTACATGATATCCACATGCCATCACTGGAGATATTAACCTTGACCACTTGGTTCAAGAGACATTGTTTGAGCAATAAAGTGTATATAAAACTTGTTTCCACATTCCCCAACCCCTCCTTTCTTATAAAGCTTCATGAAAATTATTTGATTAAAAAGGTTGTGTGGTCTCGGGAGGCTGAGGCAAGAGAATCGCGTAAGCCCAATAGTTAGAGGTTGCTGTGAGCCATGTGACGCCACAGCACTCTACCCGAGGGCGGTAAGACTCTGTCTCTAAAAAAAAAAAAAAAAAAAAATGTTGTGTGGTCACAACAATCACAACAAATAGATTCTCTGTACATGGAACTCCAAGGAGGTCAAGCAATAGAAAATAAGGATATCTATGGATGTCTGCCATGAAAAACAAGACATGCAAGGAAAGATAAAAACATATGTTCTTTCCAAATAAGTTCTTAAAATCTAGACTTAACCTCTTTTATGTTTACAGGGATGGAGCTAGAAAATATTTTTTCTTTGTTAAGTATCTCAGGAATAGAAAAAATATATATCCAATGTACTCAGTACTACTATGAAACCAATTTATAAGAACTCACACTTGAATATGAAAAATGAACCACAACTCTAGCCTAGGATGAAGGAGGAAAGGAGAGGGAGAAGGGATGGGAAAAGGTTGTGTTGATAGAGGGAGGATTAGTAGGGGAACCACACCTATGGAGCACATTGCAAGTACAAGTTGGTTCTATCAGGTGAAGAACACAAATGTCTAAACGTTTTAATTGGGTAAATGAAGTGAAGGCTATGTTGATTAGTGGGAGTAAGCATTCCAATTTGTACCTATACTCAACACATTGAATCCAAAAATGCCATAAATGTGTTCATGATTTATGCACCAATGACTTAATAAAAAAAAAAAAAGGAAAAAACAAAAACTTTTGTAGATGGCACTAGTGCAGAGTAGAATGCCATGATATCCCTGTCTTTACTAGAGAAGGTTAACAGCTTGAAAAACTTTAGACCTTTGGCTTTTGGATGAAGCCTTAAGAGTTTGGTGGTGCTGGGCAGAAAAGCAGAATGAAAAGCATCAGGTTCATGTATAGGACCCTACATCTTTAAGGGAAAAACAAATCCTGAAGGTGTTCAAATTCACAGCTGTGATTTTTGCCTCCCCCCAAACTGAAAAGTACCAACTAAGAACAGTCAGGAGAGGAGGAAACAAATTCTTTAATCCTACAATCCAGGAAATAATGAATCCTGGAAAACTGAGGTTTACTCCTTAAAATCTATACTTTGCTCTCAACTCCCACATTTTCATAGAAACTAAATCAACACTTGGTACAGAATTCACAACCCTGTATGTCATGACATCAATTTTGTTTGTAGGATGAAAAACTACTTCTTTAGTGAAATTTGGAGGATAAACCAGTATGCAAACTAAATCAGAATATTTTATAAAATTAGCTTCATGCATGCCATTTCAGTGGCTTCTAAAGACTTATGAAATTCAAAGGCACAGTATGTAAAACAAACACCTAGCCATTAGGAAAGGGGATGTTGAAGAGGGAGTTGAATGGTTTGACTAATCTACTCCCCTTTAATATCCCTAGAAGTTCAAGTCCCCTTTGTTGTTTTAGTATGCAGGAAGGGTGGAGAACGAAGACTTCATTCTTGGCAAGGGAGAGCACCCCCAGAAACAGAGGAATATTAAACAATAAGCTGAGTGAGTTGGAACAAAGAAAAGTCAGCTAGTTTACATTTAAGCTAGCCAAATGCTAGCAAGCTTCCTGCCTTTTCTGAAATTCTAGCCTGATAGGGATAGAGCTTTTAAACACCTCGGCTGGGTCTGTGAGCACTCTGAGAAAAATGGCCACAGAAGAGACTATGACAAAGACCTAGAAAGATACATTAACTGGGTCATTTATTGCATAGTAAACAGGCAAAGCAGACACCCATTAGGGATATTTGCTTTTCCTTGGGCAGAAACCAAGGCAGTAGCTCAAATCCTGAGATATGGGTGGAAGAGCTTAAATCCCTTATCCTGGAGGAAGATCCTCTGTGGTGGTGATGGGAGGAAAATTCCTGGCTCTCCCTGATTCCTCAGAGGAGATTAACACCAGTGGTGTTTTACTAAACAGGGAAGTAATGGAGTTTAACACCTCCTTAGAAATCTGTGTGTGCGATCTCAAGCAGGATGCAGTCTCATTATAAGGCTCAGATTTCAGATTTCTCAAGTCTACTCAAACTCTTAAAAACAAATACAATAGGGGCTGATATGCTCACTCAAAGAATGTTCTGGCATCTTTGTTCTCTCCCTCATCTTACCCTCTGGGCAAATGAATATTTATGAAGCAGAATGGATCAAACACTCTGGGCCATTGCTGGAATTCCCCAAACTGTCAATGGACCCTTGACTTCCCACCTTTAATTCTGTTCTCTGTCTCATGTCTCTTTCTTTGCCATTGTTTCTAACATTATATTTCTTCAGTCGGTTGCTGCCACTTCCACAGGTCTTAGTGGACCCTGCCCCCATGGCAGGACACTGACACACAAGAGCCCCTTTAAAAGAGATTGGCCAAACCAAGATAAATGACTACAAGAGTCCCCAATAGTGGTGTTACTTTTCATATAGTTTAAGCCAAAAACTCTTAGGGGAAACATGTCACACAAGTGTATTGGTTTAATTAGGTGTAAAAATCAGTTATAGATTTCATAAACAATCAGAATAAAATGTTATCTTTCTACCAATTTGGGGAATAAAATTTGCCTGAAGTTTTCCCTCTCATCACAGAAATGACCACAATAGCTCAGAAAGGTAAATATAGGACAAGCTGTGGTTCTTACTTGAAAGTGGCCACAAAGTTCTGAGTGGGCCAGCCCAAGATGAAGGACTTCACAGCCTCGGTGTTGCCTTCTCCCTCCTCAGCCAAACAGCTGGTTGTCCACATATCTGATAATTTAATTGTGTTTTTTGTCTTGAAGTTCTTGATGCACCTAGAAAGATGAAAACAAAAGGACCTCTGGCTATTTTGTTTCTTAAATTTTATGGGAGATTTTGTACTTGTGATAATTGTCTCATAGGCTCCTATGATCTTCAGGGCCCATCACAGTCAACTGTAATGTGTTTATCTCCCTTGTTCCAAAAAAGCCTTTAATACATTTGGTGAAAAATTTACTCCTCATGCATGTATGTATAGACAAATGGACATAAAATAGCCATTTCTTTTTTCTATTCATTGAGCATTGCATTTGGAGCAAATGTCTTAACTTTAAATTTACTACTTTTACAAAAAATTTACTCATTTATTATCTATGACTTATTTCCAAAAAGACTTCAAGGACAGTCACAAAACTGTACACGTTTTATTAAAATGTTTATCAAATTTTCATGTCAAAAGAGAGCCACAGAAAAAACCTGAGATTGGAAGAATTTATAATATGTTTTCACCTGAGAGGTTATAAGATTTTCTAGTCTGTAGCAGCATAGAATATTTTACATTTTCAACCTTAAGATTTTGGTGAAACTTTCTCCCCTTATACTCTGGCTTAAATTGAAAAATATAGGCTAAAAAGGAATATAAAAAAAAAGCAGGTTTGACAGAATCAATATTAATCTCTCAAGATGTAGAAGGTGATCTATTTTTAATACAGAAGTGAAATTGCTTTCAGAAAATTCCCACCTAATCCTCCTTAGATCCACATGGTAGAAACCATCATAACCCTTCATTTAATAGACATATTTTCTGCTCAGACAGACTGGGAAATTGAACAGAAGACATTGAGTAGGATGAAGTGAATACACAGGAAGACTTGGGTCCCTTTAAGCATTCAGAACCTTTGTGGCAAAACTAGAGTAAAATCTAAGAGACCTCATGTATGCAAGTATCCCTGAAACTCTGATTCATGAGATATTTATGGCTCAAACTCTTAAACAGAACTTACAAAGATCACAAAGATACTACAGGAAGTATAGGATCCTGCATATGGATAATCTAGTTTGAACTGCTTCCCCTAGAGTGCACTGAATTTACCTGCACTCAGGTTGTGGTATGATAGCTTCTTCCTGTTGAATTGAAGTATTCTTCACCCTACTGCTATGAATCATTAGATTTTTATAAAATAAAAAAGACTGAATTACAGACTGAATCTTATTTCATGATGCCTGTTATTTAGGTCATATAAAACTGTAATTACAAGTCTTTTAGAAAGAAAAGCCTCTTTCATGTGTGGTTTCACACATTTTGTGTCTATGTGGTCTACTTAGAGCTATCTTGTGGAAACATCCACATATACTGTCCTGGGGGAAAAGTGATAGCATTTTCTATTCCCTAGATCAATAATATTCAACCACAGGTGCCAAAAACATGGAAGTGTCTAAAAGTATGATCAATGATTTCCATCCTCATATACTAAAAATAATGGCTAGGCTTGGCATCTGTTGCACAGTGATTATTGCACCAGCCACATACACCCAGGCTGGTGAGTGCAAACTGGGACTAGGCCAACTAAATGACAACGGCTAACAAAAAATAGCTGGGCATTGTGGTGGGTGCCAGCTACTTGGGAAAAAGAGGCAAGAGAATCAGGTAAGCCCAAGAGTTTGCGGGTGCTGTGAGCTGTGATGCCAAAGCATTCTACGGTGACAGTGTGAGACTCTGTCTCAAAAAAATAATAACAATAATAGTGGCTAATATTCTTGAGAATTTAGCAGGTGACAGTCATTGTTGTAAGTACTTTACCCAAGTTATTTCATACTCAAACATTTTACAGAAAAGGAAATGGAGTCATGAACAGATTGACTTGCCTAAAGGCAAACAGCTTACAAGGCAGAACAAGAACCTGATCTTGAGCAGAGATAGCTCCTGAACTTACTTAGGCTCTTAAGGAGCATAAAAAGCCTTGAATATTTCCAATTCTCTAAACCACCTGCATGAAAGGATCTTTCCCTGAAGTTTCGTTCAGCTGTTCTCCTTGATCTACTTTTTGTTGTTGTTAAGCTCTCCTGAGCGTCAAGGCTTTCTGATGGAGCTATTAAAACCATCCGGCCTTAATACTTGCCTGATTATGTCTTCAATTTCAGCAAAAATCAATCAATAAATAAAGAAGAAGGAAAATAACATAGATCACCCAATCTTTTATTTATTTTCAAATTCATATTCCACTCCAAAATGTGCTGACCTTGTTCAAAGTTTCCACTATATTTCCTTACCAATAAAATCCCTCTGGGATGTTGAATATTATCCCTAAATCCCAGATCAAAATGGAGTAATAGAAATTATTTTTTGCTAGAGACAAAATTGTGTGTTCAGAAAACCTGACCCCCGAAGGGAACACAGAGATTTGTGTACCATGGCCAGACAGAGCACACAAATATTTTGGGGAGATTCACTAAATTTATTCCCAATATGATATTCAGTAGTGAATGTTCATTTATTATCTTCATCTCCAAAGAAAACAACGTGGCACAAAAATATGCATCAGCAAATGAGTTTCAAACTCCAACACTCTACATGACTTCTTTTTCTTTTTATGTCTGTCTATCTTAATACAGTAGCCACTAGCCACGTGTGATTAATTGAACTCAGAAATTAAGTGAAATTTTAAAATGGTTTCCTCAGCTGCACTAATCACATGTCAAATGAATAATGGCCACGTATGCTACCATAAATAACAGCAAAAGTTCAAAATATGTGCTTGTGACAGAAAGTTCCATGGCACAGGGTCATAGTACTAAAGCACAGCTGTGGGAGGAAGTGACTGCCTCTCCATGGGCACTGAAGAGGTGGGAATTCAGCTCCTGCCCGTAGGCCTCTTCCAGAGTCTGGTCTGAGGGACACCTGCGCGATCCTAGAGCCCATGCACTGGAGGGACAATACATTGGCTCCCCTTTACCAAGGGAGAACCTGTTGAGAACCAGGTGAGCACAGATTGAGAACCTGTGGTTAGCCACCCACAGGAACTGTATTAAAGGGCTGCGGCATTAGGAAGATTGAGAACCACTGCCTTCACCAAAAGCACCTGCTGCCCTTCCAGCGCCCTAGAGGTGACTGAGTAGGAGCCTATAGGTGCGGCTTTCCCAGCTCCCCTGGCAGAGTGGCCCAGATGTGCAGGTGCAAGTTGCTCAGAGTCCTTAGCCTCGGACCTCGTGCCAGGGAGAAGGCAAGAGGAGAAAAGGCAGAGAGGAGATGGGCACTGGCCTTCCACACGCTGGTGGCCTCTGGACGCTCCTCTACAAAAGACAGGGAACGCTGTGCTGGGTACTGGCAGCGGGGAGTGCCCAGTCTTACTGGCTCCGCCATTCCAGGTCTGACCAGACCCAGGAGGTGTGGGAAGGCCCCCTAGCGGCAGCTGGGGTGAAAGAGGCCACACTTCCTGTGAGCCCTGGTCTCTATCCACCATCCAGTGGCTGCTGAGCCAGGACCGCCACACCAGGTCAGGACAGGCTGCTGGGGTCAAATTAGAACCCAGCAGAGGAGGAGCTCAGAGGCCTACCCCGGTGAGAATCTGCTCTTCCCTCAGGCAGAGAGGTCTCCCAGATCATCCAAAACTTCAAATATCCCCAATGGTTATAGACAGTACTTCAACTTTCATGAATTGACTGTCCTCAATAACATTTCAATGGATAGAGAGAAATTGTGTCACTTCCTAAAAACATTAGCCTGAACACAGATTTAGGTTATGTGTGGATAAATAATGGAACCTGAAAATAATGGAATCTTAAACGAGAGATACTTAAAAGCAATAGAAGTAGATAATGGGTGCAAGTTTTGTCAATATATCTAAAAACAGCTTTTTTCAAGTGTTAAATCTATTGAAATTGTTTCTAGCAAACTATGAATGTCATGTTCATGTAAGCAATGTACAGAATAAATAATTTAAGGTAAAAAAATATGAAACATTTCTCTATGCTAAATAGTGTTATAACTGCTAAGAAAAAGATACCAAAATCACAAAAAGGCACAAATCTTCTTCCCTAAGAATTCAATGAGTGTTGGAAGTAGTCTTTAATGGCAGAGCTCAGGACATTTGTTGCTGTCTGCTTATCAACCTCCAGGCTAAGCTTTGCACCTAATGAATACAATGAATGCAGTAAGGAAGACTGATAGAGCCAGCCCTTGGAATTAAGACCCATGTACAAGCTCCAGCTCTGCCATTACTTATGATAAACTTCCCTAAACATCAGGGTTCAACATCTTAAAATTAAAAAAAAACACAAAAAACTTATCTCAGGGGGTTGCATAAATAAGACCTTTGTGAGCCTCTTATAGTAATGCCTACCATGAAGAACTCATCCAATATTTTAAATAAACGTCTATTTTAAAAAGAAAATTAATGATTTGGTCTTCCATTAAAAGCCTCTGTACTTAGAATTTCATGTGGACATTTTCAAAGGCAATGCCTTCGGAAAACAACAAAAACAACAAAAATGAAACTCCTTTTCATTCTGGGTATTACTCATAATACCATATCTGCTTCGAAAACTGCATGTGTAGGCATCACTTATTTTAAAAATACTCTGAAACCCTTTTCTTTATGTTACCTTTCATTTTGAAAAGGACACTAAGCAATTCATACCTTTTCTTACTAAATGGCTATTTAGATGGAACTATTTACTCATAACAAAGGAAGGACTACTTTAATGATGAGAAAAACCTGTATGATTGAGAAACCTATGAAATCGGTAACAAAAAAAAAAAAGAGTTAAATAATTATAAAGGCAACAGACCACATGCTGGCTAAAAGAATGGACTTTGAAGTAAGATTGATCTAGGTCCAAATGAGGGTTAACTAGTCTTTGACCTTGAGGAAATTGCTTAACTTCTCTAAGTATCAAGTTCTATTGTAAAATGAGACAAATATTAATGAATACCCATGTACAAAAATGATAAAATTGTTACAATTGTTATAAATATCTAAGAGAGTATGCCTATAATATCCCAATAAATGCTTGGTTTCTCTTGTTATTAATGCCAGTCACATGAAATATAGTGTTTGTAAAATTATTTAGCCTTGTCCATGTCTTATTTACGATGCAGAATAACATACTTGTGTGAGTGTGAGTAGTAGATAACAGTAACTACTATTGTTGAGTGACTGAAAATATCTCTCACAGGATTGGACTTTCAAAACTACTTTTCTCTTTCCTAATGTTTTATAATTACGGAGAATGAGAATTAGAGCCAATAGCAGCCACCATGTTCTAGGTTGAGTGTTAACTGAAGTGATATTTAGTGTTGAACAGAAAGTGACTCCTCTAGGACACCTCTAAAGGATATTCCAGGTATGTCTGTATCAACCTCTTAGCTGTCATTTCTCAGATAAAATCCTCACTATCTCTGTCATGACTCAAACAGTAACTGCGTATCAAGTCTATTGCTTCTATACTGGTCTAACTTCAAACCCAGTTTCTAACTAACATGAGCCAGAATTATATTTTTTTTGCAAAAAAGGAATAATGCTATGCCACTCCCCCAGCAAAAGTCCTTCAGAAAAAAAGTCCTTATAAAAGGCTTTGTGGACCCAGATCCCCAAGATGGTCCCCAATAATCCTTATTTCCTGTTATTCTCACTCTATTGTAGCTCCCTCCGATGCCTTACCAGGGGTGGCCTGTGTGGCCCATTGCATACATCAGAAATGATGGTACACTACTTCAACAATTAGGTTATAAGAGACTGTGGTTTCTATTTTGGGTGCTATTTCAATTGCCTATTCTCTTGGATCTTCCACTTTGAAGGAAGCCACTGCCATTATGAGCAGCCCTGTGGACAGATCCACATGGACAGCAGACATATGACCAACAGCCAGTGAGGCACTGAGGCTGCCAGCATCCACTTCCAAGAGTCTTGAAAGTGGATTCTCCAGTTGTAGCTGAGCCTTGAGATAATCATATCTGTTCCAACAAGCTTGAGTGGCCTCAGGAGGGCCCGTGAACTTTAAGAATCCAGTGAAACACTCCCAGATTTCCAAATCAGAGAAGATGTAGGAGATGTTTGCAGTGTTGTGCTGTTATGTTTTGGGGTAACTTGTTGTACAGCAACAGGTAATTAACATGCCTACAAAGGTCCTGATAAGCTAACTTTGCTTCCATTTTTTTTTTCTTTTTGCTTCAAAGTATTACCACCCTCGTCTGCTCAGTAGGCTCCAGTTACACGGGGCTTCTTTTTACTCCTCTGAGGGCCAAGCTCTCCCCACCACCTTTGTGCTTGTTGCCTCTACCTAAAATGTCCCTCCTCCCTATATCTATCTAAATGGCTATTTACATTTCTTCCTTCAATGATTTTCTCCTTGACTACACCTACCAAATATACACCTCATCTTTTACTTCACCCAGTACCCTATTTCTTCACATACTAATCACAATCTGTCATCCTATGCCCACACATAAGTTCCCATATTAAAATGGAAGTTACCAAAGAGCAAGGACTGAACCCATCACCTTCTCCGTTATATCTCCTACATAACTCAGGCGTGGCACAGGAACTAAATGAATGCTTGTTGCATAAATAATTGACACATTTCTTTACCAAAAAAGGAAAGAATTATAAAACTCAATTTAGATGCTGGGCATAGTAACAGAGACTAGACATTGTGACCATAGGCACTGAGTCCATTGAGTGAAAGAGTATCTTTGCTAGTGAAAATGCAATTGGATAATGATTACCAATAGAGAATATTCAGTCCACTTACTTGGTTTTGGCCACAACAAACACATCATTGTACAAGAATATATGACGCTTCTGCTTCTTCAGGCCTCTTTTCAGTTCAACTGGGCCGTCGATCAGCAGAGTCCTATTGGAGCACACAGATGGTGACACAACAGGTGTTGACACTAGCAGATGGTCTTTCCCACAGATCAGTAAGTTAAATGATGCAATACAGGCTAAGTTTATGAGAACAAAACCCATTCTCTAGGGCGGTGCCTGAAGCTCAGTGAGTAGGGTGCTGGCCCCATATACTGAGGGTGGCAAGTTCGAACCTGGACCTGGCCAAACTGCAACAAAAAAATAGCCAGGTGTTATGGTGGGTAACTATAGTCCCAGCTTCTTGGGAGGCTGAGGCAAAAGAATTGCCTAAGCCCAGGAGCTGGAGGTTGCTGTGAGCTGTGATTCCATGACACTACTGAGGGACACAGGGTGAGAATCTGTCTCTAAAAGAAAGGAAAAGAAAAAAAAAAATCCCAGTCTCTAATATAAATTGAAAACTGAGCTAGATGTTGTGGTGTGTGCCTGTAATCCCCCCTAGTTGGGAGTCTGATGCAGAAGGATCACTTGAACCCAGGGGTGTGGTTTGCTGCGAGCTTGGGGGATGCCATGTGCCCAGGCTGACAGAGTGAGACTCTGTCTAAAAAAAAAAAAAAGGAAATTTTGGTGAATAACACAATGCGTATGTTTTTAGTATTCTTATTTTCAATTGTTTCTACAAATAAGCTTTAAACTTTGATAAAATGTGCAACCTTTATGTTTGAGTACTATGTGATGTGAGGTACACTTTTGAATCACTTTGAACCCAACCGAGCATACACACCAGCTCTGAAAGGCTTTATGATTCCTACAAAATATAGGCCTTATAAAGTAACCTCAGGACAAGAGTCAAATTTTTCATTATTAAACAAACAATGCTGGTGCTAATGGGAAAAAACAACAACAACAAAATCCGCACCTACAAGAAATGTGACCTGAAACTCACCATGGAATATAATGTTCTAAGCACACACCAGATGTGCAGTACAAAGCCTCTCACTTACCTGCCAGTAGGAGGCTGTTCTTCCAGGACTCTGTATAGCAATGTGTTTGTTTTCTGTTTTGGAAAAAGTAAAAGAAGACCATGTGGTTTATAAGAAAGTAAACATTGACTTTCAATCCAATTCAACAAGTTTGTATTGCCCATCTTTATATACCAAGGACTCTACAATTTCATTATGCCAATAAAACTATAACATCTAAAATAGAAAAGTTTTTTTTTTTTTAAAGGATAGCAAGTATGAAAGCTTGTATAGGAAGTAAGACTGTGTTGTATCTTCAGTGAATAAAGTGGTTAAATGTTGATCACAGTATTTGGGAAAAACACCATTATTATTGGTATGTTGTGCCCAGCCCTATGCTGAAGGCTGAACATGGATTCCCTGATTAAAGTGTCATCCCAGGAGGTACTACTCTACTTCAAAGGCAGGACAGGTCCCAACTACCCTTCAAGGAAAGACCAGTACAGGGTGGACAAATAGTTAAAGAAAAGGCCCAGAGAATAGTGTTCTCATGAAAATAAAACGAACCTTGAAATCTTATTTTAAATTTAACTGTTTACACATTTGTAGATACTTCCTTCCATATCATTTTTTTTTTTGCTGTAATTAAAAGGTACAGTTTTCTTTCTAATTTAAATATAATCAGGCTACTCTGTTTTCAGTGATCAAAAATTTGGGATAAATGCGGTATTATTTAACTCAAGTTATCAAGATAATTATGCTCTAAATTTAACCTGATGTACTTAACAGCTCTAAAATCAGTCCCTAGAGATTCACGAGTAAAAGTAACAACAGAGTCACAAAGAGCCATGAGTGGACTTTAGGCTGTATTACCAAACCCATTCTCCCTGCTCCACCCTCTCCCCCTGGCCTGGCCAGAGCTGTGACCCACTTTCTAGGATACTAGACCAGCCCTGCATGACAGCTGCCTGTTGCTCCAATAGGAACCACAGAAACCCTACTAACTACCGCAGGGTCGTTATGCCAACGCAGGATTTAAAAGAACTAATTCTTAGCTAGTAAAATAAAACCTAGCTATGCCATTTAATTACAAATCATGCATTTATAAGGGGCTGAGAATAACGCTTTCTTTGGTGTACTTCTTAGCTGACCACATCTCCAAGCCCCCAGAGATCTCTCCCAAATTATTGTTTTCACCCCTGCTCTGTCCTCAGTTTTGCTGTTCCCCTCATTAATCTTTTGGCTCCCATGTAAAAACTATATACACAAATTCCTTTCAGGCAACTGTAGGAATTAGACACAACATTAATAAAAGGTTGAAAGCAAATAGGTTAAAAGGAAAATTATCAAATTTCTCATTCAAGAGTTATTAACCTTGAATTATGTTTAGCCTAACTTACTTGCAATATTTTTTAAATTTTTTGCCATGTTGTATATTTGGTGTATCTGTTCAGATAAAGCCCATAGGTTCCATCACTTTCCCAGAATAGTCAAATCCCTCTCAAGTTCAATGATTCAATAACCTAGTTTATACCTTATAGTGTGAAAGCCAAATGTCAGTGGTTGCATTACCCACAACTCTTAGGAACACAATCCTCAGGAATCTAACTCCTTAGGCTGATGTGACTACACAACTGGCAAGAAGAAAGGAACTCTGGGAGACAAGGATTTGCATTGCAATATGAAGTGTAGGAGAGTCTCAATGCTGGAAGACTGGATTGAGTTTACTAGAAAAGGAGGCAGTTTGGAAATACTTGATTTTACTTGTGAGCACACACACACACACACCCTCCCTCCCTCAATCTCCGAAGGGAAAAAACACTGAAGACAAAATGTAGACTCAATACATCAAAGGATGAGGGGCCAGTACTGACTCTCACCCACAGTCAAGTCTTGGGAAGCTCAGACACTTCCAACCCCGGGGGAAGGGCTCTCACCCCTCTGCAATGGCCCTCTGGCCAACCCAAGATCCTGGAGGGAAGATTTAGGAAGGGCACTAAAATCAGGACAAGCAGAGAGCCTGTGCAACTCCCTATGTCTCTGCAGCACCTTGAGAAAGTTTAAGGAAGAGCCAGGTTATCCCTCTATCAGCCACTTGTTTCCAGAGAGTCTGGAAGTGTTCCACTGCCATAAGGAAACACAGGGCCAAATATTAGAGTGACTTATGCAGGGGGACAGGGAATTCAGAGACATGGACAGAAACACCAGTGCCAGTTCCTGAGTGAAGTGAATGGCTCTTATCGCAGGTACACTTGCTTGGAATCCTTCTACAGAGACCTGGACACCATGGGAGCCCTCCTGCTACCTGGTGGCTGAATTATTCTGAAGGGAATGTACAAGATGAATTCCTCCTGCCACTTGGTGGCTGTGTTTATCTAGGGAAATCTTATAAGTCATTGCTCAGGTTGCCCCTCCCAACTATGACAGGGAACACATGCCACCCTAACACCCCCAGCAACACCTGCACCCCTCTCTAGCCTCCAGAGTCCTAATTGGACAGAGGAGCAACACCACCAGGGACCACCAGCTCTGCCCTCTCTACAGTACACCAAGGCCTACCACCCCCTGGGTGGCCCAGTTTGGTCGAAGGCAGGCCAAACCTCCATGTCCCCATGGTGACCAGGGTCATGATCCTGTACCCACCCTTCCAACTCTCACCACCACCTCCCGGACCTGGAGTCATTTCTGGGCTCCTGCAGTGGGTGTAGGATATCCCCCTTAAATCATACCGTGCAGCCACCACTGGTCCATCCTATTTCCCAAAGCCCACCACCCACCTTCATCAAAGTTTGCTGTTGCCCCATGGCACGTGCTGCTGCTCTTGACATCTCTGAGCTGGCCTCACTGAGGGGTGGTTGCCCACATGTCACCTTGTAGTTCTTCTCTGGCTGTGGCATCTCAGTCCTGGCCCCACCCAGGTTCAGTTGTCCATAGGTCAGCGCTGGGATCTTGAGCTGTGGCATCTCCAAGGTATCCACACCAGTGGGAAGTGGTTCACACCTCAACTTAGGAATGGCCCCCACCAGAGGCAAATTTGTGTCAGTCCCGCTCAGGGTCTGTAGCACACAGGTCACCTCAGGGATGGCCCCCACTGGGGTCAACTCTGTACTGGCCTCACCCAGGGTCTGTTGTGCACTGATTACCTCTGGGATCCCCAACTGTGCTGTTTCCAAGGTGGCCACACTAGGGAGGAGTGGTGTACAGCGCACCTCCAGGACCTCCTGCTGTGGCATCTCCAAGGTGGCCCCAACAGGTGGGAGTGGTGCACAGGTTATCTCAGAGATGGCCCCCACTGAGGTCAACTCTGTACTGGCCCCACCCAGGGACTGTTGTGCACAGATTACCTCTGGGAACCCCAACTGTGGCGTTTTCAAGGTGACCACACCAGGGGGGACTGCTGCACAGCTCACCTCCGGGACCTCCAGCTGTGGCATCTCCAAGGTGGCCTCAACAGGTGGGAGTGGTGCACAGGTTACCTCAGGGATGGCTTCCACCAGAGGCAATTCAGTGTCGGTCCTGCTCAGGGTCTGCGGCACGCAAGTCACCTTAAGAATGGCCCCCACTATGGTCATCTCTGTTCCGGCCCCACCCAGCATCTGTTGTGCACAGGTCACTTCTGGGATCTCTAACTGTGGCATCTCCAAGGTGGCCACACCACTGGGGAGTGGTGCACAGCTCACCTCAGGTATGGCTTCTACCAGAGGCAACTCTGTGTCAGACCCAATCAGGGTCTGTGGCACACAAATCACCTCAGGGATGGCCCCTACTGTGGTCATTTCCATGCCAGCCCCACCCAGGGTCTGTTGTGCACAGGTCACCTCTGGGATCTCCAGCTGTGGGATTTCCAAGGTGGCCCCACCAGGGGGCAGTGGTTCACAGGTCACCTCAAGAATTGTCCCCAATAGGGTCAACTCCGTGCAGGCCCCGCTCAGGGTCTGTGGCACACAAGTCACCACCGGGATCGCCCCCTCCCGGGGCATCTCAGTGCCAGCCCCACCCAGGGTCCGTGGCACAAGGAACACCTCGGGAATCACAGGCCTTGGCATCTCCAAAATGGCCCCTCCACGGGGCAGTAGCTCATAGGTACCCACCGGGACTGAGAGCTGAGGACAGGGATGGACAAGGGGAGGACTTTCTGGACTCCCACCCCGGCCTGGGCTTCCCCCTAAGGGAGGAACCAGGCTGCGGATCTTGCTGTTCATGGAGCCTTCAGGGTCTTTTCCTGAAGAAATAAAACTCTCTGGAAGTCTCCAAACTCTCCACAGGATCACAGTGAGTCAAGAAGTAGCGAGGGTCTCGGAAACCGTGTTGCGGCCAGTAGTGGCGGGAGCGAGAGTGCGGGAAAGTGTCCAACCGACGTGGTGCGCGGGCTGGGAGCGGACCGGTCAACCTCTGCTGGGACTGCAGGCCCGCAGGTGCGGGAGCTCGAGACCCCAGGAAGGAGGGCGCGGGACAGAGGACGCCGGAAGGATGGCACAGGACTGACAGCGCGAGATGAAGGATGCAGAAAGAATGGGGCGAGAGGGAGGACACGGGAAGGATGGCACAGGATGGAGGACGAGGGAAGGATGTTCCTGGAGGGAGGACGTGGGACGGTTGTCATGGGAGGAAGGATGCGAGATGGAGAATGGGGGAACCACGCGGGAAGGAAGGCGCGAGACTGAGGACTCAGGGAGGATGGCACGGGATATAGGAAACAGTTAGGATGGCGTGGAAGGGAGGGCGCGGGAATGATGGCTCGGGACTGAGGACGCGAGATGGAGGATGCAGAAAGGATGGCTCGAGAGGGAGGACACGGGAAGGATGGCTAGGGATTGAGAGAGCGAGATGGAGGATGCAGAAAGGATGGCTCGAGAGGGAGGACACGGGAAGGATGGCTAGGGATTGAGAGAGCGAGATGGAGGATGCAGAAAGGATGGCTCGAGAGGGAGGACGCTGGAAGAATGGCTCAGGACTGAGGACGCGGGAAGGATGCACAAGACTGAGAGAGCGAGATGGAGGATGCAGAAAGGATGGCTTGAGAGGGAGGATGCGGGAAGGATGGCTCGGGACTGAGGACGCGGGAAGGATGGCTTGGGACTGAGAGAGCGAGATGGAGGATGCAGAAAGGATGGCTCGAGAGGGAGGATGCGGGAAGGATGGCTCGGGACTGAGGACGCGGGAAGGATGGCTTGGGACTGAGAGAGCGAGATGGAGGATGCAGAAAGGATGGCTCGAGAGGGAGGACGCGGGAAGAATGGCTCGGGACTGAGGACGCGGGAAGAATGGCACAGGACTGAGGACGCGAGATGGAGGATGCAGAAAGGATGGCTCGAGAGGGAGGACGCGGGAAGGATGGCTCGGGACTGAGGACGCGGGAGCGAGATGGAGGATGCAGAAAGGAGGACATGGGAAGGATGTCCCTGGAGGGAGGACGCCGGAAAGATGGCGCTGGAGGGAGGATGCGAGATGGAGGATGGGGGAAGGACGTTGCGGGAAGGAAGGTGCGGGACTGAGGACTCAGGGAGGATGGCATGGGATATAGGAAACGGTTAGGTTGGCGCGGGAAGGATGGAGCAGGACCAACAGCACGAGATGGAATATGCGGAATGCATGGCACTGAAGGGAGGACGCGGATGAATGGCTCGGGACTGAGGACGCAAGATTGGGGATGCAGAAAGGGTGGCTCGAGAGGGAGGACGCGGGAAGGATGGTGCAGGATGGAGGACATGGGAAGGATGTTCCTGGAGGGAGGACGTGGGACGATTGTCATGGGAGGAAGGATGTGAGATGGAGAATGGGGGAACCACGCGGGAAGAAAGGCGCGAGACTGAGGACTCAGGGAGGATGGCACGGGATATAGGAAACGGTTAGGATGGCGTGGAAGGGAGGACGCTGGAATGATGGCTCGGGACTGAGGACGCGGGAAGAATGCACAGGACTGAGAGAGCGAGATGGAGGATGCAGAAAGGATGGCTCGAGAGGGAGGACGCGGGAAGGATGGCTCGGGACTGAGGATGCGGGAAGGATGGCTCGGGACTGAGAGAGCGAGATGGAGTATGCAGAAAGGATGGCTCAAGAGGGAGGATGCGGGAAGAATGGCTCGGGACTGAGGATGCGGGAAGGATGGCTCGGGACTGAGAGAGCGAGATGGAGTATGCAGAAAGGATGGCTCAAGAGGGAGGACGCGGGAAGGATGGCTCGGGACTGAGGACGACAGATGGAGGATGCAGAAAGGATGGCTCGAGAGGGAGGACGCGGGAAGAATGGCTCGGGACTGAGGACGCCGGAGCGAGATGGAGGATGCAGAAAGGAGGACATGGGAAGGATGTCCCTGGAGGGAGGACACCGGAAAGATGGCGCTGGAGGGAGGATGCGAGATGGAGGATGGGGAAAGGACGTTGCGGGAAGGAAGGTGCGGGACTGAGGACTCAGGGAGGATGGCATGGGATATAGGAAACGGTTAGGTTGGCGCGGGAAGGATGGAGCAGGACCAACAGCGCGAGATGGAATATGCGGAATGCATGGCACTGAAGGGAGGACGCGGATGAATGGCTCAGGACTGAGGACGCAAGATTGGGGATGCAGAAAGGATGGCGCGTGAGGCAGGACGCGGGAAGGACGGCACGAGGACCAAAAGCGCGAGATGGAATATGTGGAAAGTATGACACTGAAGGAAGGACGCGGAATGATGGCTCGGGACTGAGGACGCCGGAAGGATGGCGTGGGATGGAGGGCGCGGGATGGAGGTCGCGAGTAGCATGGCTCTGCACTGATAGTGAGGAACAGAGGGCCCAGGAAAGAGACTAGGGGGAGGATGGGGAGGGAAGGAAGGCACTGGCAGCAGCTCTAGGGCCTCGAAATCTCTTGGAACTTGTCTGCACTCCCAGAAGCTCGAGTCACAGAAGACAAGCCCTGATGGCCCTTGGAGCCTCTTCCTTTAGGACTTTCCATCACCTCCAGCCAGGGACGGACCTTCACTGTCATGAACACAACTGGCAAGAGAGAAAAGGGTGCTGCTAAGGTGTGGCTGAGGCTCTCAGGCCAAGACACAGCTCCAGTGAAATCGGCCTCTTCGGGGACAGGCACCAGTCTGGAGGCAACAGAGCTGTGACGGCCTTTCAACCCTCTGGCCTGTACCCCTGCAGCCCTCCTCCCTTCTCACACTCCTGCCTTGCCAGGTATGATGCTGGCTGAATGTCAGACCCTTTCCAGGCAGCCACAGCTGTGGAAGGTGGTTTGGGGACATATGCTTGAGAAACGGGGTGGTGACCTCAGTCTGAGTGCAGAAGCTTAGGCTTCAGTGTGGAACGGATGGGGCACTGGTTAAGCAGAAGCCGAAACTGCACAGCACTGCCCAGACTCTGAGTGGGGCTGGCCTTGGTTTCCACATCTGCCTTGGGAAGGCAGCCCCCAGGCCTTGTGGTTCTCAGAGGGTGGGTGCAGTCCCTGAGCTGGAGCTCAGAGGAACAGAGCAGGCTCTTGGATGGAGACGATCCCTCCTCCTATACCCCATGGTCAGAGGCAGGAAATGAGACGAAGCTTCCCCTTCCATAAAAGGTAGAAAGCTCCCTGATACTAGGGCTGTGCAAGCTTTGTGTCTGTGAGCTGGAGCAGCATGGATTGCTAGCCACCCCCTCTCTACTGGGGGGAGGAGGAGGCCCAACCTTGACCTGGCTTCGCAGTGCCCCTAGATCCCACCCACCCTCCCTGTGAGCATGGGTGGGTGGGAAATGGCTGGTTCAGGTGTTGTTCTATACCCTGCCGATCATGGAATCCACTTCCCGCATGGTCACCCAGGGCCTGACAATGTCAACTAGGACACCTTCACCTTCTGTCTGTGCCCTCTCCTCCAGGTCTTGCAGATTGTGGTCATCTCCACACCCTAGTCATGTACCCAGGCCATGCCATTTACTTTTTGGCCCCCTCTTTCAAGCAGAAGCAACAGCATGCAGCTCCCTCCACAGCTGCATTCAAGTCCCTAAGCCATGGGCACACTTGCCACCAGTGGTTGGGGCTGGCCAGGGCCAGCACGCTGGGCAAGGAGGAGGCAGAAAACCAGGGCACAGCAGAGAGTGACAGCAAGAATGAGGAGAAGGGGGAGCGCCCAGAGCCCTGGAAGGGATTTCAAGGCAGCTGGGCCAAGACAGCCCAGGCCACAGGACCGCTGGAGGCACATCCGGGAGAGCCGTACCCAGCTGAGAGGAGCCACATGAAGATGCCAGCCCTACCTGCAGGTCACCACATCTACTGCTTGTTGCAGCCCAAGGCAAAATGGAGTTCCTCCTGATCATGGACTTTATATTGACACTTACTGCAATTAAGCCTAGACTATGGTTTTTCTTTTTTTTTCTGATAAATTGTGAACTCTATCTTTAGTACATCTTTTTTTTTAATTGCCCTGTTTTGTTCAAAGTAAATAAACAACGATGTAGTTGAGTAACTTATCTTGAGTATTGTGGTATGAATAGCATTTTAGTCATTCAACACTAATGAAGTACAAATAACATTTTGTATTTATGAATGACAAAAAAATCGAAATAAATATGTAAAGGTCATTCCTTATACAAGAATTTTAGATCATATATCCAGACAGAACATTAAAATAAAAGCTTTAACACCGCTCACGAAATAATGGATTTAGGCAATGATCACCAAGGAATGTTTAAACAGGTAAAAGCTGGATGGAGAAACTAAAACTAATTCACCAATCATGTTGAATCAATTGATCAGTCTTGCCGATATGGGACAATCGTATATATTATATAACCTCTTAAAAAGATGCTTGAGGGCGCCACCTGTGGCTCAGTGAGTAGGGTGCCAGCCCCATATGCCGAGGGTGGCGGGTTCAAACCCAGCCCCGGCCAAACTGCAACCAAAAATAGCCGGGCGTTGTGGCGGGCGCCTGTAGTCCCAGCTACTCGGGAGGCTGAGGCAAGAGAATCGCTTAAGCCCCAGGAGTTGGAGGTTGCTGTGAGCTGTGTGAGGCCACAGAACTCTACCGAGGGCCATAAAGTGAGACTCTGTCTCTACAAAAAAAAAAAAAAATGTTTTAAACCTTTGATATTTTAACAAACCTTTCAGAATCAAAACTCTAAATTCAGTCTTTTTAAAATATTAAGACCACTAAAAGTCTTAAAAAACATTAGACTTATTTGGTATTTTAAAACTATATAAAAATATAGTCAAATATAAAAAATAGTGGTTAATTTTCAATAAACTATGTTTATATGGGGCAGTGCCTGTGGCTCAAAGGAGTAGGGTGCCAGCCCCATATACCGGAGGTGGCGGGTTCAAACCCAGCCCCGGCCAAAAAAACTTCAAAACAAACAAACAAACAAAAAACCTATGTTTATATGTATGTTCTAATATTATAAAATATGGCTGTCTTAATACATGTTATCAATAATAATTTTTAATTCATCTCAAAAAGTATTTTTATACCTGACTAAATCCAAAATTTGTTCTTCAAAAAAAAATAATAAAAAGGTCGACAGGTTCTCTTAAATATACATTTCTGATAACTTTAAACATCATATGTACCATCACACTAAAAATAAACTTTTATGTCTTTAATTCAAAAGCTAAAACAGAATAGAAATTAATTACATGAGATTGAACTGTTTTAGGACGTTTTAAAATATAACTAATTCTTTCTATGTTCTGTTTTCCAGAAGTCAAAAAAACCCTTTTTCCATCTCTTGAGCTATTTATAGCCTGCGATAATATATATGGAAACAAAATTTAAAACATTTATTTTTCTATCTCTTTGTTTTCTTCAGAATTTAAAAACTGTTTATTAATGTTCATAATTTCTGACAAAATTTACATAAGTTCAAGAAAAATCTGTTTTCTTCTATAAGACACAGTAAAAAATACTGGTTATTTAACCAAAACTTTTTTCAAAACCTCCAACAAATAACATCTGATCTTTATTATGACAATCCCGGCTACTTTTTGAGCTATACTATGCTACACTCTAAATTATTTAAAAAGAAACCCTTTGCCCTACTTCCTGAAACCACACATGTTTTAGGTGATAACCAGGTTATCCTCAAGACTTAAAAAAAAAAAAAAAACAACTAACAACCCCTACCAACAAATTATCTAAACTACATAATTTCCACATCTAACCTTATCCCCCTTAAAAAAACCAACTAAAAGTAGATCGGTAAACAGCAGAACTGTGTGAAGACAGAAGTTAAAAACTCTAGTTGTTAAAATAAAAAATACATTATTATCAGATATCTTTATTATTATATTCAATGTACCCCTTATTGTCTTTTATTAACTGTACTACATATTATTCCCAATATAACATTAAACCTATCCCTTGTCTCAGTAAGTTCAATCCCAGGACAAATACAATAAATCATACTAATTATTTCCATTTAAAATCTATTTCACAGATATAATAATAGAAGTGAAAAATAAAAACACATAATAAAAATAAGATCAAGTCTGTCAGGCTGCAGTAGACATGACACATCTTCACCTCCAGTCTCCCATTCTTACTATACTATAAATTTAATTCCTACCCTAAAAATACTCATATTAAATAATTTAAAAATTAACTTTTAAATTAAAAATGTTTAATAAATTATCTCCGAGTTGTACTACTTATTATTTAAAATAAATGTTATTGTGGTCTTTAAAAAGATTAATTTGAAAATTTTTAAATTAAAAATATTATAATAAATTATCACTAAATTGTGCTGATTATTATTTAAAATAAAGGTTATAATCTTTACTATAAACCATTATGTTTAAAACTAAAATTTAAAAAATAAAAAAAACAGAATAGTCTTAAAGAGACTATACTTTGTTCTCCAAAATCTCCAGCCTTCTGGCAAAGTTTGATAGACCTATCCCATCTCTACAAATTGACTGATAGTGACAGGCAGCCGGACCCTTCTTTGTCTAATAACAGAGGGGAGTGGCAGTCGTGTGGCCACACCAGGGGGATCCTTCTGGGGTTGGGAGGCTTAGAAGAGTCAATTCCCATCTTTTATAGTAGGAAGTTAACAGGTGATACACAAAATTATCAAAACAAGAGTAGTATTACAAACTTGGCAATTAGAAATTGGAGATAAATAGGCCAGTGCGATGGCTCATCCCTGCAATCCCAGCAGTCTGGGAAGCTGAGGTGGGAGGATCCCTTGAGCTCAGGAGTTTGAGGCCAGCCTGAACAAGAGTGAAACCCCAACCTTATTAAAAATAGAAAAATTAGCCAAGCGTTGTGGCAGTGCCTGTAGTCCCAGCTACTCAGAAGGCTGAGGCAGGAAGACTGCTTGAGCCCAGGAATTTGAGATTGCAGTTACCTAAGGTAATACCAAAGCACTCTACCCAGGGTGACAGAGACAGAGTCTCAAAAGAAAGAGAAAGAAAGAAGGAAGGCAAGGAAGGAAGAAAGGAAGAAGGAATTGAAGATAAATAGTAAAAGAGGATAAAAGAGCTGAGGGAAAGGTTGTTGTGTGGAGGCAAGAGGTAGGGGGAGAGGGCCAGGGGCCACTGTTTTTTGTTATAAGCTTTGTAGAATTATTTGATTTCTGAAACTATACATTTATAATTGTATTAAAAATGAAAATTGACAGGTTATATCAAAAATACTGTTTTATTTTAAAAATTATGAGACTCAAGCCCTCTAGCCCCCCTTCCTGTCTCTGCTCCTGCTAGGGCAGACCTCTGTCACAGTGGCCATCTGGTTTTCCCCTGTGGACTTGACCTCTCCACTGCACCAGGATCCCTGACCTCTGACAGCCCTGTGCCCAGGGGCTGTGGCCATTTTGTTCCACACTGTCCCAGGAATTGAAATGGACATACTTGCACGGGCTGCTGTTTAACTGAATAGTATTTTGTACAATGCTCCACTGTACCTAGTTTGAAAACATCATGTTTAGAAGGTTGCATAGTGTCCACTGTATGGATGTAAGTATCATTTATTGGATCATTCCCTTTTTGCTTATTTTCCCCTACTTTTGATACCATCTGTAGCAGGGAGGTGAGCATCCTGGTTCATAAACCCACAGCAGCCCCCACATCAGGCCACGTTCACACTCCTGGAGCTCCTGGGTCAGTGTGGTGCCGTGTGGAAGTGCAGTATGACTTCCAGACTGAGCTCAGGAACAGTGGTTTGAAGCAGAGAGCCCAGGCTTCTGTAGCCCAGAGAGCATCTTGAAATGTAGGAGAACATAATACGGGGATTCCCAAGTTACAAAAATCCAATGGACAGATCACTCACACTTACAAATGGAGGCTATTACAGGTAATAGGTAAATGTATCTGTTCCAACTTAGATACAGATTCAACTTAAGAACAAACCTACATAGCCTGTCTTGTTTGTAAGCCAGACATTGCCTGTGCACATGCATATCTGGCCTTTCAACAAGAGTTCAGCCTCCTTACTCATAAAAGTTCCTGCTTTGCTGAAACACCACACTGTTAACGTTTGGTAGATATTTTCCCCAGTGGAGTTGAACATCTCGTCTGATCGATAGCATTGGAGGCAGTTACATCAGTGTTTCCCTTTGTGATGTCATCTTCTATTGTGCCTATATTTAGAAAAACCTCTCCCATCCTGAAATATGGGTACTCACTTCTATTTTCCTTTGTGTTTTGTTTTTTATATTTACTTATATAATTCACTTGGGATTTAGTTAGATGTATATTAGTAGGGGTGAAGATGTTATTTTTTCTTATAAGTATTGAAAATACCATTCATTAGAAACTCCATTTTCCTGGGGCAGCGCCTGTGGCTCAGTGAGTAGGGCGCCGGCCCCATATGCCGAGGGTGGTGGGTTCAAACCCAGCCCTGGCCAAACTGCAACAAAAAAATAGCCAGGTGTTGTGGTGGGCACCTGTAGTCCCAGCTACTCGGGAGGCTGAGGCAAGAGAATCGCTTAAGCCCAGGAGCTGGAGGTTGCTGTGAGCTGTGTGATGCCACGGCACTCTACCAAGGGCCATAAAGTGAGACTCTGTCTCTACCAAAAAAAAAAAAAAAAGAAACTCCATTTTCCTGATGATTTGTGCTGTGATTTTTGTCTTATATGTGTACCAATATGTGAAAATATTGTGTATTTTACTGTTTGCTTTTGAATTCTCTAATCTGGTCTTGTTCTGGTACAACTGTTTCTATTTTTTTTTTTTTTGAGACAGAGTCTCATTTTGTCACCCTCTCCTCAGTGGAGAGCTGTGGCATCATAGCTCACAGCAACCTTCAATTCTTGGGCTCAAGCGATCCTCTTGCCTCAGCCTCCTGAATAGCTGGGACTACAGACACATGCCATCATGCCCGGATATTTTTTCTTATTTTTAGTAGAGATGATCTTGCTTTTGCTCAGGCTGGTCTTGAATTCCTGAGTTCACGCAATCCACCTCCCTCTGCCTCCCAGAATGCTAGGATTATAGTCATGAGCCATCGCACTGGGTGTTTTAATTATTTTAGTTTTATGATATATTTACTTATCTGATAAAGAAGCCCATTATTTAAAAAAAAATATTCTGGCTATTCTTGGCTACCCACTTTCTAGATGAACTTTAGATTGATTTTAAAGTTAAAAAGTTATTCATATTGAGATTTTGTTCTAAATGGATCAAATCCATAATTTAAATTTTAAATAGCTGATATTTTAACAGCATTCAGTTTCTGATATGGAAAGTCGTTCTCTCTTCCCAGGTATTCCTTTATTAACCTGCAGTTACATTTTATAGCTTTCTTGCTGTAGGATTTTTCTTTTGAACACTTTTACAACTAATTAGTGTCATTTGATTATTGCAATCAGAATTTTTTTCTATTGCATTTATAGACTGCTTAGCAGTATATAGGAAGACTATCATTTTCTATGTATTTGCAGGTTGGCATGTGTTAAAATGCTTTTATTTCTGAGAGGGATTTCAGTTGAAATTTGATTTGTTCCTGATTTGATGCACTCTGCTTGCTGTGGCTGTCAGATAAATATTCTTTTTTTTTTGTAGAGACAGTGTCTCACCTTATTGCCCTCGGTAGAGTGCTGTGGCATCACACAGCTCACAGCAACCTCCAAATCCCTGGGCTTACGTGATTCTCTTGCCTCAGCCTCCCGAGCAGCTGGAACTACAGGCGCCCGCCACAATGCCCGGCTACAGATAAATATTCTTAATTAATCCACAGAAACTTCCTTGTAAAACTAGGAACTTAGTAACTTGTTTGGTTTTCAAAATTGAATGTGAAAGTTGCATTTTACTAAATGTGATCACGGTTACATGATTTCTCCTTTAATCTCTTAATGTAGTGAATTCTGTTGAGATTCTTGGAATAAATTCTGTTAGGTCTTATTGACACTTTTAAACACGGTTGCAATCTGCTAGTATTTACTCAGACTAAGTAAGGGCTAACAAGAGGGATAGACCTGGAGTTGAGGTTAGCATAGGGTGGGGTAACTGTGAGAGAACAATTCCTGTGAATACTGGGTGAGGGTTATTATGAAGGTCGTGTTTCTGGTTGATATGGGGATACTGTGTGAGGATTCGGGTTACGGCGATACTGTTTTGTAAGATTCTTTTTGTCTAATTTTTATATGAGTTTGATGTTAATTAATGTAAATAGTAGTTTGCTTTCATGGCATGATTTGAAAATCTTGTTTTTCTGTCCTTTATTTAAGTAACAAATTTTACTATACTTTATTTTAAAAAGCAAATACCATTGGTCCAATATTTGGTTGAATTTCTATATTAAACCTCAGATTTCTGCCTGTCTATGTACAATTCCTGCCATGGGTATTACTTTCATACACATTTTCTTACATATCCTTTCTTTTCCCTTAGAAAATAGTCCATTTTAGATAAGTTGTCAGGTATATGTGTAAAAATGTGCATATGTTACGCTCTCACAGCTTGTAGTCTTATTTGTTCCCTTTATTTCTAATGCTCATTTTAGCTTTTTAGTCAGATTTGTCAAATATCTCAGTTTTATTTCCAAAAATAGCTTTCAGTTATATTGATTATAGTTTACTATTTCATTAGTTTTTTATTTTAATGCACGTTATGATTTTTTTTCTTCCTTTAGGTTAATGCTATTATTTTTCTTGAATGCTGCCCTTGGGTATTTTTGGGATTTTTTTTCTAACTAATGCATTTTGGCTTTCGATATTTTTCTAAGACACTTTAAACTGTATTCTATTGGTTCTGATATGTACTAAATGCTTGTCAGTCAGGTCTTTATTCCTTAATTCAAAACATTGAACTTTCTAGGTGTTTTATTTTTCCCCATCTGGGAGGACTGCCATTCATTATTGCATTTCTACTTTTAAGGCATCAGGTTTGGCCTGCAGGGATCAGAGAAGGGCTGAAAACCCTCTGGGGCTGCAGTTATCTTAGAGGGAGCCCGGTGACAGTGGGCCAGGGCAGGTGGCCGTGGGGCTTGGGCACTGGAGAGGGGACTAACTGAGAGCAAGCCCCAGACTGTCATGGGGTCATGAGGTATGGACTGAGCAGTGGAAGGTGACCAGATGGAGTCTGTGATTTTATGCTGGGTGGCCCTGGGGAGGTGGAGGCACAGCAGGTAAGGAAGAGAGCCTAGAGTTTTGGGGCCCAGGTGAGATTCTGCATGAGGCCCAGGGAGAGCACCACTGGGGTGTAGAAATCCAGCTTGGTGCTGAGAGGCACTGGGGGTCCTGTGTGGAGAGTAACAGTTGGACACCTGGGGACAGCTAAGTTCTGAAACAGCTTCAAGACCCACTGGCTCTGATGAAGTCAGGCTGGTTTCTCTTAGTGCCACTGTGCTGAGGTTGAAGGGGTTGGTTCTGTGAGGCCCTGCCCAGGGCTCTCATGGTGCCAGTTCCGTGAGTGGTTTCTGTCTCTTGCTGTGTTGTAAGGTGCTCAGTTGTCTCCTACATGCTCAATGGCCTGTGGGGAGTGGAACAGAGGCAACTTCACCTCAATTGTTTGAAGCCCCACTTATGCTGCCCTGTGTCAGGGGCTCCAGGACTGGCTGTCTACGGCTGGAGGCCGTGCACTCCGTGCAGAGGAGACTGGACAGTGCCACCTCAGCAGTGCAGCGCTGCTCAGCCAGAGCCCTGTGATTGCAGGGAAACGAGAAGGGATTTGGGGAAGAGCTCTCTGTCTGCTGTAGGCAAGGGTGAGGGCCCAAGAGGCACTGAAGAGTGACCAGAAGAGAACTGAGTGGGGACTTGGGTCACTTCAGAGTGAGACAAACTCACGGGAGCATTGGTATTGTTTGAAAGGCAGATGTGGCCCCAACATGGTGTTCTCGGACGTTGAAGCCCAGCCAGCACTTGGTCCTGGAGGGAGCTTCAGACCACAGGGTTGGATCTGGGGCCAGCTGATTCTCCTGACATCTCTGCAGCGTCTCATCTATCCAGCATCTGTGGGTGTTCCTGTGGTGATGTGAGGATCAGGCCTCCTTCACCATGAGAGCTGGGAAGCTGTGGTGATGCCATGGTACTCTACCAAGGGTGATAAAGTGCTCTCTTCCAATGCTCTCAAAGAACAGTGACATAGGTGGCCACTGAGGCTGCCATCTGCCCAGTGGTGGCTCAACTCTGTCCCTCTCTGGCTCCCAGCAGCTCTGTAGCCTCACTGGTCTCAGGGCTCTGTTTTAGGATGGGCACAGCTCACCTTCAGAGGGAGATCCAACAACTGCCCCTGGGGCCCAGAAGGCCTTAGGCACCAGCCTTTTTTCCCTTCCTCTTCGTGGCTTCCTCTTTCATGGTGGGCAGTACTCTTTCTGGGCCTTTCCCCCCTGCCAGGGATTATGGAGAGAACTGTCCTGGAGGTGTGGATCAGATTGTAGCCTGGTATGAGGGATGATCATTCTTCACCATGACTAATCTCTCCCCTGCTGCTATGTTGCCAGGCTGTCTGGTGGCACGCAGAGATGGTGATGGATCTGGACAGCCACTGTGGCTGCCCTGTGCCAGCCGGGGATGGCAGCAGAGTGGGGAGCAGCCTCTTCCATGCGCACATGCAGACCAGTGGGTCCAGCACTGCCTGCTGCTTTTACTACCAAGCGTACCACCCACTTGCTTCAGACTGCCCAGTGTGGCCGGAGGAGGGGGGCTGTGCCCCTCCCTCAGCCATCTTCTGACCCTGAGGAGGATCCATAGTGGTCACAGGGGTGGAGGGCACTTCTGTTTCCTGGTGAGCACCTCCCACTTCACCTGTGGTCTTTTGCTTGTCTCAGGGCTCCAAAGCCCTGGTGGCACTTATTCCTCCAAAGCCCTGGTGGCACTTATTAGCGCACTCCATTCTACTGAGTACTCAGCCCTTTGCCACCACAGATTGTGTGGGATTCATGTGGTGGAGACCTGCCCTGCCCTTGGGTGTGACACACCCTGGAGACCTAAGCCAGGAGACAGCTTCAGTGGGGATGGTCATGCAGGCCTGTACCCTTACCATGCTGCCTGCCTCCTGCTCACAACAAACTGGAGACCAGACCCTCTGAGCCTTGCCATGTGCCTGGCAGCTGAGGGGGACAGCTATTCTCTCATCGCCTGAGATTAATTTGACAAAGTAGGAGTAGCAATAATGGGACGAGAATCTGGTAGCAACCCGACTGAGCTGTCAGATTCCAGTTCTGGTTCCGAGTCTGTATTTTGCTTCCAGCTCCACTCCTGGGCCATGACCCAGCCAAGGGTGCTCTGCCTCCCCCAATGGGTGGAGCTGGGGGCCGCATAGGCCATCTGGCTTCTGCCAAGGGAGCAGGGCCAGTGGAGTCTGCCTGAGTACATGTGCATGGCCATAGTAGGACTTGCTTCTGTGTTTCTGTGTTCCAGGCAAAGTGCCTCACTCAGGCCTCATGGTTCTCCAAGGGTCTCTGAGGATCCATGTGCATCAGTAAAGGTACTAGTCCCAGCTACTCTGGAGGCTGAGGCAAGAGAATCGCCTGAGCCCAGGAGTTGGAGGTTGCTGTGAGCTGCGTGATGCCATGGTACTCTACCAAGGGTGATAAAGTGAGACTCTGTTTCTACAAAAAAAAAGATACTAAAGCCAAGACATGTCAACACTGGAGAAAAGATTTGTACCCATAGTTCCCAGGTTCCAGAACCTGCACTCGGCCCCTCACTTCATCCCTGTTAAGTTGTAAGATGTCCCCTTCCAGGGTCTAACAGAGGGCTGTTTTGGTGGACTTAGTAATAGGAGCTATTTGAATGTTTACAACCTGAAAAGGGAGTAGCTGGGACAGAAGAACCTTAAATTTGAAGAGCCGGAGAGAGAGCAGGGATGTTGGTCTCTGGGGAGTTGGGAGGGTAGATTTGGAGTGGGAGTGGCTGCTGTTACCAGCCACACCACTGCTATCTGCTCTCAAGACACATCCACCAGCTATGTCCCTAGGGATGCCTCACCAGCACTGATTCCCTCCAGTGCCAGGTCTGATCCAGCTTTGGTGCCATGCCCAGCTGTCACATATCTATGGGCTCTGTCAGTCTGGAACCTTCCACAACCTTTCTTTTGCTTCCAGGATGCTGACATTTTCAAGAACATAGTCTCTCTTAAAAAACAGAAGTCTCCTATCGAGTTTATCTGGTGACTCCTCATGAGGAACTGATGTGCACTCTTAGCACCTGCCTGCGGGAGTGGCACCTTGGGGCCTTGCCTGGAAGACTGGGGCAAGGCTGTGGGTGTGGAGTGTCTGCCTCCTCCTGGCTCTGCAGTGAATAAGCTGTCTGTGGGATGACATCCCCAGGCGAACCGGTGTTCTGCCCCTCAGAAGCTTCCCCTGGGCTTTCTCTTCTGTCTGTGCAGGTCACTGGTGCATTCCCAGGTCTGTCCTTGTGAGCATCCTTCTCCTCGTCCCCATATGTCTACTTATTATCAGCTTCATTTCATGGATTCTTGTTTTTAATTCCACATGGTCCTTGTGTGTCATTCCTCACTACCCCCAAAGATCTGGTGCTCACCTTGGGAGCTTTTTCTGCTGACCCCCAATGACTTCCTTTCCCCCACACCCTGTCCCCTAGTTTTAAAAAATATTTCCTTTTTTGTCTTATGTTTCAGGCTCATCTTGTACCTAACATACCCAGCCCAAGCATCAGCCATTTCTTTGAAGGGCCCAGGTTCCAATGGAGTGGAATGTTATTGAAGACCACGCTCTGGGTGCTGGGCATGCTTAGTTGCGGTGGGCGTTATCTTTGTTTCTAACCCTGTCAGTAATCAGAACTGGACAGTACATGCATACACGCACACAAACATAAGTGTACGTGTGTGTATAAATGTACACATATACATGCATGTGTAACACATCAGCCCCACCAGATCCTGTCTCTTCCCATGGTCCCCAGCCCTCACGTCTGACAGTGATGCTGTCAGGTGGCCCCACGCCTTGCATGTGACAGTGATGCTCTCAGCTTGTCTCTCACCCACTCCTGAACCTCATCTGCATGTCTCTTCCCAGCTGTGTGCTTAGTGGTGTCACGCTGGCAGTGTGAAATCACCCGTGGTGGGAGGATTTGCCCATGGAAGGAAATTGGCAAACACACAAACCAGGTCTTCCCTCTCGCACCCAGTAGCCATTTGTCAAACATGCACATTTACCAACAGCACACCGTAGGCAGACACATTGTTTCGGTTTTTGTTTATTCTTCCTGTGTTGTTGTAAATCTGAGCAGATACATTTATGTTATCTAAGTTTCCCTTTTTTCTTACATTATATATATGTATATGATATTGCTATATATGTTCTTTTTTACTATTTTTATTCTAAAATACATGTGACATTTGCTATTTTAACTGTTCTGAGGTGCACCTGCAGTGCCACGCGGTTGTGCGCAGCCTCGGCACTCCTGCTCTTCACTCAGCAGCACTTAGTTGCTCTGCACCTGTGCACAGTATGTTTTTCCTTTTTCTTTCTCTGCCACCTGGTTGGTGCTGCTTCATTATTTGGATTTTATGAAGCTAGGATGTTGAAGTAGTTTACAGTATTTTGTAACTGCAGTGTTTCCAGGAAAGTCATAGACACGAGATGGCAGGGTTGGACAGCAGTGCAGGTGTAGTTTTGCTGTCATTTCCAAATCTCTGTCCATGCCTACCATGCTCCACACTGCCCCACGGACAGGCGCTGTGCTTCAGCTGCTCATTGTGCTGAAGTGAGGGTGGAGCATTGCCACTCAGTGTGGTTTTAATTTGCATTTCTCTTCCTATGAACAAAGCAAAATGTCTTTTCATGGGTTTAGGAGATTTTTATATCTCTTTTCATGTCTTTGGCATATTTTTCTTTAGGGTTTTTGATCTACCCCCCACATTTAAAAAGGATTTATCTCTTTATTTATATTATTTTTTAGTATAGTAGGTATGTTGTTTCTTTTTCCTGTGATACATGCTGCAAATATTTCTTCCATTTAGTATTCGTCTTTTATGTTTTCTCATGGTACTTTTTGCTGTGCCAAAGATTTTTAATTCTTAAAAAGTCAAGTTTATCTATCTGCTCTTTTCTTTCTGTGAATTTTTAATTTATAGTTAGAAAGCCTTTTCTTACACCCAGATTAAAGAGGAAATCGTTCATGTTTTATTCTAGTCCTTACATAGTTAAATATTTTATTAGTTTATTTATTTTAATATTTTTTTAATATGTTTATTTTTCCCCCCATGGGACATTTAATTTTCTGTTTCATTATTTCTCTTGTTATTTTCTTCCTTTTGCTTTTGGGTTCATGTTTCTGTTTTTTTCAAATCTCTATTGGATATTAGCTCATTGACAACCAGCTTTTTTCATATAAATGAGCATTTAAAGTTATACATTTCTAAGTGCAGCTTGTTCCAGTGCACAGATATAGATATATATTTTATTATCTTTAACTTATAAATGTTATCTTATTTCTACTATGATCGCTTTTTTGGTTTATGAGTTATTTAGAAGTATTTCTCAATTACAAATATACATAGCTTAAAAATATTTACTATGTAAAAATATACATTTGTATTTGAATATACAGTATTTTAAAATATTTCAATTTCTAAGTTCACTGCATTGTGGACAAAGTGATCTCTGTGTTTGCAGTCTTTGACTCTAAACTTTGTTTAGGATGGTGCTTGTGTGGTTCAGCCTCATAAATGCAGTGTGCGTGTAAGAACAGACTGTGTCCTTCAGGTTGGAGAATCAGCATTCTCTGTGTGGCCTTAAGTGAAGCTTGATGATTTTGTTTAAGTCTTTTCTGTCCTTGTAGATAACTTTCTTTAACTGATGTTTCAATCACTGGGAGAGGTGTCTTCAAGTCTGCCAGTATGATTGTGGATTTGTCAGTTTTCTTCTATTTCTGTTCATTTCTGCTTTATATAAAATATTGAGACTTTTAAATGTTTCTAGATGAATATAAATTTAAAATTCTTGCAGTATCTTACTAATAAATTGGATCTTTTTATCTTTATGTGGTATATTCTATTTCTGGTAATCCTTTTTGTCTTAAAGAAAATTTTATCTGATGTATTTGCCTAGTATATATTTTTCTTCCTATTCCTTTTACTATTTCTGTATCTGAATATTTTTGGTGAATTTTTAAAAAATGATATCTAATGGATTTTTGTTTTATCCCCCCGTGACAATCTTTGTCTTTAAAAGACTAGAACATTTAGCTTACTTTCATTTATTTTAATTACTTATAATTTGGAATCCTTTCTACAGTCTTGTTTGGGGCTTCTATTTATTTATTTATTTAAGATTTTATATTTTTAGAGCAGTTTTAGGTTCGTAGCAAAATTGAGAGAGCAATGCAGAGAGTTTCCATCTGTCCCCTCCCGTAGTCAGGGACCCAAACCTCACCAAAGCTGTTTCTTTTGCTACAGTTCTTGAACCTGCACTGAAACACGACCCTCACCCCAAGTCCACAGTGCACCTCAGAACTCACTCCTTTTTCTTTTAAGTGTATATGTGTGCCCATTAATCAACCTCTTTTTATCCTGGGCTTTCTATTTAGCTCAACTTTGTTCGTTTTTCTCTTTTCTTCCCATTTTTTGATAGACAAATGTGTTTTTGTACTCTTTCACTATATAATTTTGTGTTTGTGTCCAAAGTTAATCCGCATCTCTAGACACATTCCAAAGAACACAAGAATTTTACGATACTTCATTTCTGGTTGTTCTCTCCTGACTCGAATGCCACTTTCTTTCTCTATTGGTGTATTTTTAATGCTGTGCAGCCTTCTTCGTCCTTGATATACTTGCCACCTGTTTAGATGTACTCACATCTTGCTGTGTTTTGCTCTTCTGCATGTACTGCAGATGCTCCTGCTTCTAAAATGCATCATGGTCAGGGTGTTGGTAAAAAACTATTTTTAACTGAAACCTTCTTTATTTGATAATGTTCAATAAGTATTTTACTTAAGTCATTCTGAAATTGCTTTACCTAAAATCTGCTTTCCAAATTAAACTTCAATGGAAAAATACTGACATGTGGCATGTTCTTTAGAAAAAGCTTTGTTTACAAGTTTGGGGTAGTGATGTGTCTTTTTTAAATGCATATACATGAAACTGTCATTAGATTAGTTCAAGTATACAGTAAAAGTTTAATGCTGAAAACCCAGGGAAATTGTTGAATTGTATTCTGGAAATCTAGTGTGTTGACTCATTACGTTACACCTTTGCCAGTACCATCTTTTTTATTTTGGTAATGAATTTCTCAGTGGCTCATTTCTTTCTCTGTGGTTAAGTTTGGCCTGCCGATCTACCAAAATCTGCCAGTGTGTTTCTATTTATGACTACCAGCAATTATCTCACATTTTTCAGTAGTGTTTAAAAAATATTTCCTTTTAATATAGCTTGAAAATGTTCATGGGTTTCAAATTTAGCATGACATCTTGTGTCTTCTCGAGGCAACATAAACATACAAATGGTAATAACCTACTTTAAAGTTTCATAGAGAGGTTGAAAACCTAGTAATGGAGAAAATATTAATAACAATAGCTCCCACTCCTCTAGGGTAAAGTTCTAGGTGGTGAAACTTCTGTTGGAGCAGAAATTTTGTTCCATTGTCTTCAGCTTCAGCTTTCAATCTAAATAATGCTCATTTCAAGGATTTTTCCTTCTATTGAACTCTGCTCACTGTGAAAATGTTCTCTATGTCTTTGATGGGTTATGACTTTGCCATGATGTGTCTAAGTATAGATTTCATAATGTTTATCCTACTTGGTATTATTTCTAGTATATATATTTTTTTATCATTGAGCTTATTGAAGTATAATTTATGTAGTGTAAAATTCACCCTTTTTAAGGATACAGTTTTATGAGTTTTGATGAACTGATGCAGATATTAGCTGTCATCACAATCATGACATAGTATATTTTCACCAACCCAAAATTCCCTCAGCCCCTTCCCCTCGAGCCCCTGATGATGACTACTTATTGTGACTGCAGTTTTGCCTGTCTCAGAGTGCTGTGTAAACAGAATTTCACAGTATGTCACATTTTGAGTCTGTTGTCTTCACTTACCCATCATGCTTTTGAGATACATCCATGTTGCTGTGTAATTAATGAATATACCACAAGTTGTTTATACATTCACCAATTGAGAGAAGTTTGAAGATATATAGTTTTAGTGTTTATGAATAAATCTGCCATAAACTTTCTTGTACACATCTTTACGAGGATGTGTGTTTTTATTTTTCATAGGTAAATACCTAGGATGGGCTTTTCTAGATCAGATGGTAAGTGTATATTTAATTTTGTAAGAAATCGCCAGTGTTCCAAAGTAATAGCACCAGTTTGCATTCCCACAAGCAACACATGAGAGTTCTGTTGCTTGAGAAATGGTCACCATTTAATGTGTCAAGTGAAAATTTTATCCTTCCTGGTGAATGTGTAGTGGTGTCTCATTGTAGTTTTAATTTGTGTTTTCCTAATGAAAAATGATACTAAATGCTTTTTCCTATGCTTATGTGCCTTTAAATATTTTGCCCATTAAAAGATGTTGTACTGTTTATTTTCTTATTGTTGAGTTGTGAGGGTTTATTATATTCTTTAATACCAGTCATTTATTAGATATGTGTTTTCCAAGTATTTTCTCCCAGACTGTGGATTTAATTTTTATTTTCTTAATATCTTTTAAAAAAGAACAGAAGTGCTTAATCTTGATGAAGTAAAATTGGTCATTTATCTTTTCTTTAATTGTCTGTGTTCTCTGTGTTCTACCCAAGAACTCTGCACTGTATATTTTCTCCCAGAAATTGTACTATTTTGGTTTTTACATGTAGGTCTTTGACCCTTTGGCCCTCCAGTCCATTTTGAGCTAATTAAAAACAAATGTATGGTGCAAGATACGGGTTGCGACTCATTGTTACTGCATGAGCACACATTTCTTTGAGCATTAAGAGACCTGTTATTTTCTCCATAGATCATCTTTTCTCTGTCCTCAGTCAGCCGTTTGTGCTTGGATCTCTTTGTAGCCTCTCTTCTCTTTCCTTGTCCTATGTTTATATATGTGTATCCCATCCTTTCACAGATACCAGTGTTTGTTTATTGGAGCTTTATGGTAAGTCTTGAACAATAGGATCAATCTTTTTCAAAACTGTTTTTCCTATAAACCCCTTTGCTTTTCCATATAAATTTTAGAACCAGCTGTCAGTTTCTATTAAAAATCAAAAACACTGCTGAGATTTGATTGGGATAGTGTTGGATCTGTAGATCAATTTGGGGAGAATTGGCATCTTTAAAAAATCTTTATTTCCATTTTATTTAGATTGACATATTCCTATTCCATAAAATTCACCATTTTAAAATGTAAAATTCGGTAGTTTTTAGTATATTCACTAGCTTCTACAACTTTCTCCAGTTTCAGAACGTTTTTGTCACTGTTAGAGCCCCATACTCCTTAGTAGTCACTCTTCCTTCTCTGCCCTCCTCCTCTCCCTCCCTCCTGCTCCCCTCCTCCCCAGTTCCTTCTGCTTGCCTCCGGCAACAACTAATCTGCTTTCTGTTTCTGTAGATTTGCCTACTCTGATGTTTTGTACTAATGGAATCATATAATTATGTGGTTTATTATGTCTGGCTTCTTTCATTCAGCATATTTTCAAAGTTCATTCGTGTCATAGCATATATCAGGACTGTATTCCTTTTATTCCTTTTTATGGCTAAATAACATCCCATTGTATGGACTGGTCACATTGTGTTTATCCATTTTACGTGATGGACATTTGAGTTGTTCTACTTTTTGGCTATTTTGAATAATGCCTTTATGAACATGCCTGTGCAGTTTTTTGTATTGTAATTTATCTTGTATTATATTGTATTATATTGTAATTTATCTTGGCTTTACAAACCTAGGAGTAGAATTTCAGAATCATATTTTAAATGTATATTTAACTTTTTGAGGAAATGTCAAACTTTTTCTTTTTTTTATTATTTTATTATTTTTTTTCTTTTTTTATTAAATCATAACTGTATACATTGATATGATCATGGGGCATCATACACTCGCTTCATAGACCATTTGACACATTTTCATCACAATGGTTAACATAGCCTTCCTGGCATTATCTCAGTTACTGTGCCAAAACATTTACATTCTACATTTACCAAGTTTTTCAAAGATGCTGTAACATTTACGTTCACACCAGCAATCAGCAATGTGTAAGCACTCCAGTCTCTACACATCCTTGCTAACACTTGTTTTCTGGTTTTTGTTTGTTTTTTATATTATAGCTGTCCTTGTGGTAGGAAGTGGTGTCTCACTGTGGTATTGATTGTCATTTTCCTGTTGACTAGTGATGCTGAACATCTTTTCATGTGCTTATTGGCTATTTGTATATCTTCTGTGGAAAAATGCCTTTTCAGATTCCTTGCCCATTTTTTAATTGAGTAGTTTGCTCTCTCTATTGTTGAGTTGTAAGAGTTCTTTTATATTCTGGGCACTAAACAGAGATAAGCTTGGTATAAATTTTTTGCCATTTGGTGGGTTGTCTTTTCCCTTTCTTGGTGGTGCATGCCTTTGTTTGACACAGAAAAGTTTTTAATTTTGTGAAGTCCAATTCATCTATGTTTTCTTTTATTGCTCGTGCTGAAAGTCAGAAATAGTTGCCTAATCCCAGGCCAGATTTACACCTATTGTTTTCTTCTAAGAACTTTGTTATTGTAAGTCTTATATTTAGGTCTTGCACTCATTTTCAGTTAACTTTAGTATGTGGTGTGAAACAGGGTTCAGATTCATTCTTGCGCATGGAGCTATCTGCTTGTTACAGCATCACTTCCTACAAAAACTATTCTTTTCCTATTGAACGGTCTTTGCACCCTAGTCTGGACTCTCAATTCCGATTCGTTGATCTCTGTGTTATAGTCTTATGCCAGTGCCACAGTCTTCAACTCTGAAGACTGGCACAGGTTTGAAATTAGCAAGGATGAGTCCTCCAACTTTGTTCTTTTTGAAGATTGTTTTTGGATATTTTGTGTTTTTTTGTTTTGCATTTCTATAAGAATTTTAGGATTGGCCTGCCCATTTCTAGAAATAAAGGCAGATTTTACACTGATGACCTTGAATCTGTAGGTAAATTGGGCAGAATTGCCATGTTAACAATAAGAAGTCTTTCCATCTGGAACATGGGATAGCTTTATACTTACTTGACTCTTAAGTAATTTCTTTCAGAAATCTTTTGTAGTTTTCAGAATGCAAGTGTTACATTTTTATTAAACTTATTTCTAAGTATTTTGTCATTCTCCATGCTTTTATAAGTGTAATTATTTTCTTAATTTCATTTTTTCCCCCCCTTTGGAGAGAGGGCCTTGCTCTGTCCTCCAGGCTGGAGTGCAGCAGGAGGATCACAGCTGACTGCAGCCTCAAACTGCTGGGATCAAGCAATCCTTCTGCCTCAGTGTCTCAGAGTGCTGGGATTACGCCCCTTCTTATCAGTTCTTTTCATATTCACCTTTCCCCTGTGGCTTTTTACTATAATCTATAATAAACATCCAGAGTACAGCACAGAGAAACAAAGAGAGGTAAACTATGAAAGAGAGGATGTGAGACTTGGAGAAAGATTGCTAAGTTATAGCAGGGAATTTGTTGGTTTTCCAGAAAGAGACAAGTGGGCAGATGTGGTATTTGGAGGGAGAATGGCTAATGGTTTTCCAGGACTGATGAAAACCAACAATTGACAGTCTCACAAACCCTAGCAAATACCAACCAGGTGAAATGAAAAGAAATCTATGTCTGGATGTACCCTGGTGAAACTCTAGAACCCTGAAGATGAGTAAAAGATTTTAACAGAGTGAAAAGGCCTTACCTTCAGAGAGCATTAAGGTGGACACCACTCTCAATAGCACCAATAGAAGTGGGCTGAGAGATAACTTTAAAAAAGCATTCCATACTTGATGAATATATTAATATCTTTCAGGAATAAGAGAATAATAAACACATTTTCCTATAAGCAAAATGGAGATAATTTGATGCCTATAGGCCTTTATTAAAAACTTTTTTTTTTTTTGAGATAGTCTCACTACTTCATTCATGTTGGTTTGGTGTACAGTGGCTATTCAGAGTCACAGTTATTAGCATACTATAGCCTGATACTCCTGGCTTCAAGCAATCCTCCCTCCTCAGCCTTCCGAGTACCTGGGATGACAGGCTTGTGCTACTGCTGATACTGGAGTTTCCCTTTGATAGGTTCTTGGTTTCGGTGATTTGGAGAATGAATCCATGGACCACGGATTAGTGGTAAGACAGGATTTATTTACAGAAAAAAAGAATACAAAAACGCCAAAGCCCCTGGCAGAGAGAACCCAGTGGGGTGGGGGTGGGGGGCTCTCTTGCTCCCCCTTTCTGCCTCTCTCTGGGCTCTTTGCTCAGGGGTATATTTCATCATTTGGGGTTATTTAGGCAGAACTCAATTGTTACATTTAGCTGGATCCTCTAAAGTTATGTTCAGCCAGAATTAGCAGCATGGGGCCTGAACTCAGTTAATGAATGGCTACAATCCCTTTCATTCTGGCCTAGAAAACTTACATGAAATTGACCAGGCCATGAAATTGGCCAGGCCTAGAAAAGGTGGGGTTTGGGGTTCAGCCTGAAGTGTAAGGGGAGGGAGACCAAAGGTGCTGGTGGCTCATCTGGCCACTGGAGCCTCCTACAGTACAGTGCACCGCCACCGCAACAACACAGCCAGGGCTAAGGCAGCAGGTCCTCCAGCTTACTCAGCTGGCTAGGGTGCCACCTGTCCTGTACCATTGCGCCTATTAAAAACATTTTTAGGGCGGTGCCTGTGGCTCAGTGAGTAGGGCGCCGGCCCCATATGCCGAGGGTGGCGGGTTCAAACCCAGCCCCGGCCAAACTGCAACAACAACAACAACAACAACAAAAAAATAGCCGGGCGTTGTGGCGGGAGCCTGTAGTCCCAGCTGCTCGTGAGGCTGAGGCAAGAGAATCGCGTAAGCCCAAGGGTTAGAGGTTGCTGTGAGCCGTGTGACGCCACGGCACCCTACCCGAGGGCGGTACAGTGAGACTCTGTCTCTACAAAAAAAAAAAAAAAAACATTTTTAGTGCCAGACACCATGGCTTGTGCCTATAGGCCTAGCACTTTGTGAGGCTGAGGTGGGAGGATCACTTGAGGCCAGGAATTTGAGACCACCCTGGGCAACATAACAAGACCCAGAATCTACAAAATAAAAAAAAAAATTATATATATATATATAATATATATATAATTATATATATTATATTTATATATATAATTATATATATATATAAATTAGCCAGGCATAGCCAGGCATAGCCAGGCATATATATATATATATATAATATATATATAATTATATATATTATATTTATATATATAATTATATATATATATAAATTAGCCAGGCATAGTGGTGCCTGTAGTCCCAGCTGCTGGGGAGGCTGAGACAGGAGGAATGCTTGAGTCCAGGAATTTGATGTAGCTGTGAGCTATCATGATGCTACTACACTCCAGCATGGGTGACTGAGTGAAACCCTGTCTCTAAAAACAAACAAAAATGTCTAAATTATCTATTTGAGGAGGAAAGAAAATTGTCTTATTTGGAAAGTCCAAGATTTAAGAAGGAATTATAAGCAAGTTGTATGCATGTGGGTAAATCTAAACATGAATTAATGTTTAAGCAGGGGTGTTCAGCCTGTGGCCCACAGGCCACGTGCTGATTTTGTAAGGACTTTTTTTGTTTATCTGTGGTACTAGGAACAGTTTTTTGCTAATCACCTTTCATTAGTGCTTATATATTTAATGTTTAGCCCAAGACAACCCTTACTCTTCCAATGTGCAGCAGAGATTTAGAAAAGTTGGACACCCCTGGTTTACAGCTACAAGGCAAGCCAAGAGCAATCGCTCACACCTGTACTATCAGGACTTTGGGAGGCTGATACATGAAGGATCGCTTGAGACCAGGAGTTTGAGACCAGCCTTGGAAATATAGGGAGCCCCCATCTCTACAAAAAATAATAAAAAAAAAAGCCAGACATCGTGGGGTACACCTGTTGTCCCAGCTACTTAGGAGGCTGAGGCAGGAGGATCACTTGAACCCAGGAGTTTGAGGTTGCAGTGAGCTGTGATCATACCACCGTACTTCTGCCTGCATGGCAGAGTGAAACCTTGTCTTAAAATAAATAAAGGCACAAGGCAAATGTGTCCTGAGTAAACAGCAAATGGTAGAACTGAAATAAATGACTTTAAAGTCATGTCAGTAGAAAGAGAGCAGAATTCCAGATCCTGGGATTGTGTAGGTAGTTTATGAGGACATTATACTCTGATAAGTTAGGGACTTACATAATAAATTCTAGTGTAAAAAGAAAAACATGTATAAAGAAGTAGGGAGAAAAATCTAAAAGAAGGCAAAAAAGGAGACTTCAAGGAAATATAGGAAGATAAGAAAAGTGAAAACAACATAAAATAGTGAATAAATCCAGATATATTAGAAATTTCTACAAATATTAATGGACTAGATGATTTTGTAAGTTCCCATTGAAAGAATTGTCATTCAGAACTCCATTGTCCTTTACTGTTTGGTGGTATTGTGTTGAACTTGTTAAGATTCTCTCTTCATGCGTAGATTTTCTAAATTTAATTAGGACATCATTCATTGGGTCGTTTCACTCTAAGACTTAATTTCATCAACTCAGGGAATTTTAATCTGCCACATCTTTGAATTTTATTTTATTTCTTCCTACATCTGTGTTCCTTCCTTGTGTTCTTCGTGTCTTTGCTACTCTCTCCTTTTCCTTTGTCTGCTTCATCTTCTAACTTTCTACTTTGCTCTCGAGCTGGGTCTCTTCTACCTTTCGGTTCACATACTAGGGTTTTGTCTTGACAGTATTTTTTTTCTTCTCATGGTGTTGACGTGCTCTTCTCTTGTGAATGGTAGTGGTGGCCCTCACCATGACCATATAAATTAAGGCTAATTGTTCACTTTATGTTGTTTTCAGATGACCATTCCTACTTTGAGTTTGGTGTCTCTTTTCATCTCATTGGTTTTCCTCAAATATTGTCTGTTAGTTGATGAGGTTTACTTTCCAAAAAGCCTCTAGCTCTTTCACTGGGTGTTGGTTATTTCACTGTAGCCTGTCAGGGGGTTATGGTGGGCGAGTCTGCTGTGAGAGTACTCCTGTGGGGGCCTGGGCTGTGCCCTGCCTCACTGGATGCTGTAACTGCCTGAGGAGCCACCAGCCCTCCCCATCTCTGCTGCCCTTTCCGGCAAGATGGAGGACCTGCCTCCACATGCGCTCCGTCCCCGTTCCTACTTCCAGGCTGTATCTGTTCCCCTCTATTTGACCTTCCCTGTGGCATGCACTGTCATTCCTGAAAGAAGCTTGGGTTTTGTATTCTAGTTTTTTTTTTACGATTGTTTCTCCATAGATTTCACCCCTTCTGCTTCCTTTTTACAGGGTGTCTCCAAAGCTGCCATACATAGGAAAATGTGAAAATTTAGCTAAATTACCTTTATTTACAAAATATTCATTATAAAATTTTACAAATAGGTGGCCAACATGTAGAGAATATTTTGTAAATATTTTGTAAAACTTTATAATGAATATTTTGTAAATAAAGGTATATTAAGCTGTAGTTTTTTCTATATATGGTGGCTTTGGGGATACCCTGTGTATTTGTTTTCTATTTCTGTGTAATGAATTAACAGGTTACTGAAACTGAGTGGCTTAAAGCAACAAATATGTATTGTCTCATAGTTTTTATGGGTCAGAAATTAAAGAGTGGTTTAGTGAGTGGTTTTGGCTTGAGGGTTTCTCTTGAGGTTGCACAGGGGAAGGCTTGTCTGGGGCCATAGGGTCAGACCAGGTGGTGGTTTTACAGGGCTGTGTGAATGTCCATATGGCACAGCAGCTCCTGTTCCCTGAATGAGTGACCCAAGAGAGCAAGAGTCACAGTGCCCATGTCCTAGTCTGTCACACCTTGACCCTTCCATGTACTGTTCTTTCCATAAGCATGACTGTGGTAGGCCACCCCTAGGGAGGGGAATTATTCTCTTGAGTTTTTAAGGGAGAAATATCAGAAAATTTATGGGCATACTGGAAGGATTTTCTCCTGGTCTGGTGGAAGGAAGGGCTCGTGAATTTTATTCTGCCACATCTTTGTGGCATTCCCATTGTCCTGTTGTCTGGGCTGACCAGAGATCTTCCAAGAGGTTGTAGAGCCTTGGCTTTTCTGTATCACGACTTCTGTGGTGATTTTCATTGTCTTTTCTTTTGGATAGATTTTTTTCTAGGTAATTTAACTTTAAGAGATAGAATGTGTCTAAATCCTTTAGTATTTGCTTGCTTATTGCAGAGTTTGGCATCTCAAAATCCCATGGGGTCAATCTTATCCAGACAGTCCTGCAGCAGGCTCCGGTGTAGCCTGCAGTGCCGTGGTCTCCTGGTTTCTACTGCTGTGTTCTGTGAGGTCAATGTTTCTGGCTTGGGTGTTGCCTAGGAAGATTGTTTACTCAGTGTCCACTCAGCTCCTCTGTGAGCTGCCTGGTGAGAGGTCTCACGTGCTCCTCCCATTGGGGGGCAGGAAGTAGCGCCACAGTCCCATCCGAGGGCACATGGTGACATGTGGGACTACACCAAAGGCACCAGCTTGGTTACTTTTTCCTTTATGTTTTCCTCCCTTTTCCTTTCTTCCTCTGAACTATTGTTACTAGAATTTCCTCTCCAAAAGGAAGGAAATAGGCCCTTGGTCTCAGGGATTCAAAGAATGAATCCATCGACCACAGATCAGTGGCATGACAGAATTTATTTTACAGAAAGGAAAATAGAGAAAGCACCAGAGCTTCTAGCAGAGGGAAAAAACCCAAGTCGGAAAAAAATCTCCCCGTGGGTCCTTTGTCTAGATCATCCCAACAAATAAATGGATACAGTCCCTTCTGCTTCAGACAAAATGTCAGTGAATTCCCAGGCCTAGGAAACTTATGTAAAACTGACCAGGCCTGGGAAATGGGGGGATTCCCTATTCAGGGGCAAGTGCAAGGGGAGGGAGACAGAGATGCTACAGTGATGCTTCCAGAGCTGGCAATATGGAGATGTCTCCCCAGCAGTTGTTTGGCTTCTCAGGCTACTAGAGCCTCTTATGGCTCCCCGTGCCTACCCTCCAACCCTCTGGCCCTTCTGCCCTTTGCTGCACCAACACCCCCTCCCCACCCCGGTTGTAGACACAGAGGCACGGCAGGTCCTCTGTCAGCTCAGGTTGAGCTGGCTGGGGGGCCACCCACCCTGTATCACTATCTCTGTGTAATGGGTAGAAGGAGGCAAAATAACCACAGAGAGTAGGTGTCCTTGATGTCCTGTAGGAGAAGAGGACTGAGAAGAGGACTGGCAGTGGGTGTGGTGGGGAGGTAGTACCATGGTCAGGAGGCAGCACCCACAGTAGGTGGCACCTGGCAGGGAGTGGAACTGCAGCAAAGAGGTGGTGCTCATCAGGGAGCCGCCGGCGGCGAGGTGGCTCTCAGCAGGGAGCTGGTAGGGAGGTCGTGGGGGAAGTGGCACTCACTGGGGAGCTGGCAGGAGCCACACTGCGCCTTCCCTGCTGCAGCTGCCCTTGGTGTTTCATCAGTGACCTGGCAGGGTCACTTGCTGTGTATGGACATCCATGCTGCACACGGTGCAGTTGGTCACACGATCACCTTTGCCCTTCTCTTCTTAGGACTGCTCAGGATACTCTCCTTCCTCCTAGGCTGTCATGGCTGTTGGAGCTGGGTCCCAGGCTGCTTTGCTGTGGTCTAGCTTTAGCAGCTCATAGTCTGCTCACGGATAGTGAGGCTTGATCTTGTCTCCACTAAATGATCAATTTGTTTTCTAATAACACATATAGTGTGCTTAATGGATTACGTGGCTTTTCTTATTGAAACTACAGAAAAAATGGCTTCATTGTTGGGCCTGTGAAACTTTGTCGCTCCTAAGCCACCTCCTTTCCATTTCTTATTGAGATAATTGCTTCTGTGATACAAACTTCAATAAATGTAAACTTGTTACATCAGAAGCAGCAGCTGTCCAGTAGTGACCTGCCATGTGCAGGGCTCTGGCTGCCCTGCACCTGGCTGCCCACAGGGAGTGCCCTGAGACTGGGGTGGGGGAGGCGGTGGGCAGAGCAGCATGGCCTGCAGTTTTCTGGAGGTGGCAGGGGGATGTAGCCATGATACATGTGGAACACAGAGTTGCCAACTCAAGGCTATTTCCATGCTGTTAATTTACAAGATCATAGAATGTAGAAAATGCTTGAAAATGTTAGTTTTCAGTTTGCCACATTCTATTGGTGTCACCCTTGTGTGTTTGCTCAGTGATAATTACAGTGTGGAGACACATGTAAGCTTCCTGGGAACAGGGTGGGGCTGCCAGAGATGCTGTGCTCCTGGGGCTGGGGAGGTGGGCTCAGAGGTCTTAGAGCTTCGGGGAAGGGTCAGTGGAGGCCCAGGGAGTGAAGCCCTTTTAGGGGAAGGTGAGGAGTAGACCAAGAGCCAAGAACCTATGCCTTGTGGGGGCAGGCAGACCAGGCACCAGGCAACCCCCAGGGTTACTGGGATGTCCATAGTGAGAGGAGGAGGAGCAGCAGGCAGGTCCCAGGAAACCTACATCCTCAGGTTAGGGTGACCCTTTGCCAGTTGAAGTAAGGTATTAGATTTTTGTGATAACAATTACAGTTCTGAAGGAAAATTGGTAGAAATAACAGGTTAAAACTGGAGTCTAGCACAAATCAACAGTGAAAGTCCATAGTTCTCAACAGTTCACAGCGCCATTGGAGAGCTGTGAGAGCACCTTCTCCAGCCAGGCCTCAGACCCTAGGATTCAGCACTGCCCCTCTCAGTCCTTGAAGGGCCCCTGGGTGGGCTGGGCACTCAGGACTCTTCAGTGCTGGGCTGGGGTCTTGCCTTCTTGGCTCTTCTACTGTCTGCCGGCCTAGGTCCCAGAGTGGTCCGGGGCTTGTCGTCCACCTTCCACCTTCTGGGCTGGGCCCTGGAGGATGTGTATCCACCCTGCCAGGGCACAGACTTCAGCTTTGAGCAGTGGGGACTTCCATGGGAAGGCTGCCCTCCACCAAGGTACGGGGTGATACAGAATAAGAAAAGGAATAAATCATTCATCCTGGACAAGGGCTGGTGATATTCCTGTTCCTATTGCTGAGAGGGGAGGCTTGGCCCCCCTCCGTCTGGTGATTGTGCTGGGGAGCAGCGTGTGGGGCTGCTGGGAACTCTGACGGGGAGTAGGGTGGCAGTGCTAATGGTGAATGATGGTGGGTGTAACTTATTATGCCTTTAAAATCTGGGAATGTCGTGCCCCTCTTCTGCTACCCTCTCTTTACAGTGCCCATGTGGAAGTCCACACTGCGCTGTCCTCCATAGAGTCATAGTCTCAGGCTGAGGACAGGGTGGCGGCAGCAGCTCCTGCTAACCTCAGTTCTGTGTCCTGAGTCATGTCCCCCAAATTGCATATGTTAAGCTCTAATTTCCAGGGTGGCTGTTTGGAGACAGGGCCAGGGGGAGATGTCAAAGGTTAAATGAAGTCCTAAAGTGGGGCCCTAACCTGACAGGACCATGGCCTCATAAGAAAAGGAAGAGATGGGCGGCGCCTGTGGCTCAGTGAGCAGGGCGCCGTCCCCATATACCGAGGGTGGCGGGTTCAAACCCGGCCCCGGCCAAACTGCAACAAAAAAATAGCCGGGCGTTGTGGTGGGCACCTGTAGTCCCAGCTACTCGGGAGGCTGAGGCAGGAGAATCGCCTAAGCCCAGGAGTTGGAGGTTGCTGTGAGCTGTGTGATGCCACGGCACTCTACCAAGGGCAATAAAGTGAAACTCTGTCTCTACAAAAAAAAAAGAAAAGAAAAGGAAGAGATGCCTGAGTTCTCTCTCTCCCCAAGAAGGTGGCTATCTGCAAACTAGGAAGAGCCCCCACTGGCACCCTGATCTTGGATGTGCAGCCTCTAGAACTGGGAGATTCAGCATCTGCTCTAGGGCCCTGTGCTGTGCTGTCCTATCAGGGCAGCCAAGCAGACCAAGACACTGGAAAGGCTAGAGGGAGGAGGCTGATTCCTTGCAGCATGAATGGTGTGTGATCACCAGGGCTATGCCTAACCTGAGGGAGTCTCTCCTGCCACCTTTGGACCTCACAGCTGATAAACGTGATTACTTAGAGCTGATCCTTCTTTTGTAAACCTGATGGGAAAGCTGACACGTAATTAACAACCACAACAAGAATATCATTACCGTGTGTCAGGCACCAATTAAACACACATAGACACACACACATGCACACACACAATACTCATATTTGCTCCTAATAGCAGCCTTGGGGGGTGGTCACTTCCTCTGCTGTGGTGTTGAGTCCTGACTTATGTGACATGCCCCTGCCATGTCAGAGCACGGTCCAGTGCTATCCACTGAGGGCGCCTTGGTGCTGTGTAACCCTGATGTATCTCTCATTCCAGAACATTCTTATTGCCCCAAAGTAAAGCCCTGGGCCTATTAAGCAGTTCACCCCTCCTCCCTGCCCCAGCCCTTGGCAATCACCTGATTTCTGACTCTACGGGTTTCCAATTTTGAACATCTCATTTAAATGTAACTGTATGGCCTCTTGTGTCTGCTTTTTTCACTCAGCATCACATTTTTGACATTTGTCCACATCCTAACGTGTATCAGAACTTCACTCCTTTCTGTGGTTGAATAATATTCCTTCATGTGCTCGTAGATACACCACAGTTTTAGTCCATTTTTCTGTTGAGGGACATTTGAGTTTTTTCTGTCTTGTGGCTATTGTGAGTAGTGCTGCCATGAACATTCTTGCTTTTGTTTGGACACCTGGCCCTGGTTCCTTAGGAGTGGAGCTGCCCGGCCCTGTGGTAACACCACACAGAACATACTGAGGAACCACCAGACTAACTCCATGGCAGCTGCCCCATGGTGCCCCACTTGCCTCCCACAGGATGGCCCTGCAGGGCAGAGGCAGCTCTGTGTGTCCGGAGCCACCAGAGGGCTCCTGCTTCCACTCCAGTGCCTGTTACTCCCTGGGCATCTTGATGTAAGCTGGAGAGGAGGGAGGCCTGTGTGAGTGAATAGTGCCATAAGGGGGGCACAGACTCTCCTGAATGAGCTCCAGTAAGTGAGCTTTTTACCTGCCTGCCAGAGAAGGGGACCAGCGTGCTCCCCATGGTGGCTTGAGGCTTCTTGCCTGCCCAAACTGTGGCTTTCACCCTGTAAGTGGCTTGCACCCTCCCAGCTACACTGGGATACTTGGTGTGGTGATGTTGCCTTCTCTGTCTTTGGAAGGGGGATTCCCCCTGGCTGTGCAGCGCCCTTTGTGTGTGTGTCCTGCAGTGGGGCTCAGAGGGGCCGAGTTGTCTGCTTCGCTGGTGCTCACGCGCTGGTGACAATTCTGCCCTCACCCTCCTCGCTCTCTGCAGCAGAACCACTTAGTCAGGGGGTTCTCTGGAGCTGGCAGACTCTCACTTCTGTTCTATTGTGCTAACACTTGACTTTGCTTTTAGTTACATGATTTCCTGAAGGCATTTCAATTCCACAGTGAAAATCATAGCAGAACTCTTGTTACCAGCCTCAGACTGTGGGCTGTAATCATGGTTTTTTATGGGTGGCAAAGCAGATATATCTGAAGGGAGATTTATTCAAATTTTCTAGTCTGTCATTATCACATTTTGGTGTGATAGTTTCTTGGTAATTCAACTTGATTTGGCATAATATAGCAGTGTCACTTTTATAAATTATAGAGATTTAAATTCGTTTAATGAGGAAGCGTTGGAGACTACTCAGAGTGCTCCTGTTTAATGTGCATGTTGCACGGGAATCTAAACTCAGGATTCCACCTTGGTGTCTTTTTCTCTCTCTACCAACCTGCTCCCCCAGGCATGGCCTGCCTGTGGTGGAGCTGGTGGGAGGCAAGTTTCTGCCTCTCTTTCAGGAAGAAGAGGCCTCTGCTCCTCTGCCTAGGTGTCTGTGGAATTGTCACAGGAAGGGTAGGTGAGGCTGTGTGTGGTGTCAGCCCTAGGCGCCTGTGCTGCCCTCGTGTTCCCCCACTCGGACACTCATTGGGCCTCCACTGAGGGCCACGGGTGTTATGGATTTGTTTCTCCACAGCACTCTCCTGTACTTATCTGCAATTTGAATTGAATGGGAGTTTTCTACATGGAGAGAAGAGAAAGTAGTAAGACCTCGTTCTTCTGCGGCTGGTGCCGCAGACCTGCACCTGCAGTTCAGGCTGACAGATGATGCGACGTTCAGGAGGAGCTATGGCTGCATGGCTGGCTGTTGCTGGATCCCTGGCATCTGAGAAGTGGAGGGAGGGTTGTGTGGTGGGGGCTATGCTGTGGTCCTCAGAATCACCCTCCTGGAAGGTGCTGTGTTCCTATCAGCAAAGGAGGGGGCTGGTGTTTTGGCAGTCAGGTGCCTTCTCCAGAACTCCAGGCTGGGCACAGGGTGGCTGCCTCTGCTCCAACCTGGTTGGGAGATCTCTCCGGGGTCCCCAGTCCTGCCTTTGCTATGCAGGGCTGTCACCCTGGTTGGTGGCCTTTCTATGTATAGGCTGCTTTGGTGTAACTGGTGTGCGATGTTCAGGGAGGGAAATGGTGATAGAAATGTGAAATACAGCTCAGTGGATCTTTAATTCATCCAGGAGAATCCACATCTCCTTACTGGGGATGATAAACTTTATTTTGAAGTCTTTCGGAAGCTCAAGATGGAAAAAGAACTTTTCCATATCATTGTACAGCCTGTAGGGGTCTCCTGTAAGCCCTGTGGGTAGGTGGTTCTCACCACAGTGGGGCGTGGATCACACAGAAAGGTCAGCAGGCAGCTGGCAGCTTCAGGAAGGCAGAGGGCAGCCTGGCCTGCCCAGTCTGCGCCTCCTCCCACTGGATGGCATGTCAAATACTGAGGCCCTGGCTCTCCAGCTGACAGATCACATATACAAGAAAAGATTAAGAATATGGACAGTAAATGAGCAAAGTAATGGCTGATTTAGTAATTTTAATAATTGTTTCATCTTGACTGTTGAACATCTAGTGGACCCCAACCTGGGACAGTGGTCAGCAAAGGAGATGGCACTGAGGAAATAAACGTAAACCTGTATCAAACTTAGTGCATAAAACCTGAAGTCTGTAAGGACATACACTATTTCATGTGCCAAGTAGCAGCATGAAAACTATGCAGCATCTGTCCTGTTTCCTGGCATCTTTTATTGGGTATGTAACAGAGTATACGCGCAAGAATGCACAGTAGTCAGTAGTCAGCAGTCAAGGTTAAGAAGGAGAGAGGGGAGATTATAGCCCCTAGGAAGGTTGAATAAAGGGTAAGCAAGGACACAGGGTAATGGAACATCTGAAGTGGACAGATAACAGTGCAGCAGGAGAGAGGGGGGACAGCAAGTCTCTCAGCTGCCTACACTGCTGATTTCCCCATGCAGGGATAGTCTTAGACATTCCCCTCTCTGGGCACTTTACCCTGAGTTGGAAGGTCCATGAGGAATTCAGCGTGCCTGCCTCCCAGACATGATTATACTCTAGACTTCATATTTTCCCTGAAAATATAACTTTTATGGAAGAGGTCAGTCAGATGTCTGCCTCTGTATTTTTCTCGAATCTCTTTCCTCGCAGTTTTTCCGTTGAATTTCTACTTCTGCCCACCTCTCATCTGTGCCCTGAAAACCTTGCTGAAAGTTCATTCTCATCTCTGTTTTCCCAGGATTGCAACTAAAGATGAAGGAGGCAAAGCAGTGGAGTTAGTCCTTTGAAGATGCCTCTTTCATCTGCCTGGTTGCTATCTCACAGGCGTGCCTAGTGGATGGCAGAAATACTTCCTCTTCCTCCAACCTTGTTATCCAGGATTGGAGCATGGAATGGGTGGGGTCTGAGAAGGGTCTCAGCATGAGCAGCTTCATGTTTTAGGTGTACATGGAATGTTTACTGTGATAGAATCTATTCTGGGCCTTTAAATATAAAGGATTCCAGATCACACCAAATAAGTTCTCTGATCATGGTGGAAGTAAAGTAGAAATCAATGACAAAAAGGCATCTGAAAAATCCTCAAATACTTGCTAAATGACACACTTCTAAATAACCATGGATTAAAAAGAAACAAAAGTGATAACTACTTTGAAGTGAATGAAAATGAAAACATATCAAAATATTTGGGTTGCAACCAAAGCAACAACTAAAGGAAAATTTATAGCACTAAATACCTATATTAGTAAAGAAGAAATATCTCACGTTAATGCCTTCACCTACCATCATAAAGAACCAGAAGAAGAAAATCAAAGTAAGCAGAATCAGGGAAATAGCAATCAAAACAGAAATCAATTAAATATAAAATAGAAAAGATAATAGGGAAAATCAGTGAAAGCAAAAGGTGTTTCTTTAAGGTCAATAAAATTGATAAACCTCTAGTCAGACAAAGGGAAAAAGGAGAAAAGACAAATGATGAGTATCAGGAGTGATAAAGGTGACATCACTAGAGTGTCTACAGATACTAAAACGGTATACTATGACCAACCTTATACCAACACCTTTAATAACCTAAGGGTACAGTTTTTGAAAAAAATTACCAAAGCTCACCAAAGTAGAGATAGATTATCCTAATAGCCCCATACGTATTTAAAAATTATATTTGTATTAAAAACTGCTTCTTTCACCCAGGGAAAAGTCTTCAGGCACAGGTGGCTTTACTAGTGAATTTTACTCAATAGTTAATGAAGAAACATTTAAGGGAGAAATAAAGCCAACTCTTCCAGAAAATTGAAAAGGAAGTAATATCCCCCAAATCATTCTATGAGGCCAGAATTACCCTAATAACAAAACTGGACAAAGACATCAGATGAAAAGAAAATTATGGACAAATAGTCATCATGCACATAAGTGAAACATTCTAATAACATTTTAGCAAATTTTTAAAGCATAGAAAAAGCAATTGGGGTTTATCCCAAAAATGCAAAGTATCTTTTACATTCTAACATTAATCAATATAATTTACCATATTAACAGACTAAAAATGAAAAACGGTATCATCTTAGGATATGCAGTAAGAGCGTTTGTCAAAACCCAATACTCCTTCCAGATACAAACCTTTAAGAAACTAGTAATAGAGGGAAATGGGAAACTTCCTCAGATGAATGGCATCTAAGAAAAATCTAGAGCTAAGCTCATGTTTCATGGTGAAAGACTAAATGCTTTCTCCTAAGATCAGGAATGAAGCAAGGAAACCTGTTCTCACCTCTTCTATTCAGTATTTTACTGGAGGTGCCAACAAGTTCAATAAGGTCAGAAAGAAGTAAGAGGCATCAAAATTGGAAAGGAAGAAGTAAAACTATCTTTATTCTCAGTCACCATGTTCATCTCTGTAGAACATCCTATAGAGTCGAAACAAAGCTTAGAACTAATAGGAAGGGTACAGGATACAAGATTAAGGTGCAAAAATCAATTGCAGGCCAGGTGTGGTGAGTCACCCTTTTAATCCCAGTGGCTTAGAAGGCTAAGGCAGGAGGATCACTTGAGCCCAGGAGTTGGAGACCAGTCTGGGCAACATAATCAAAAAATTAGCTGAGTAGGGTGGCACGTGCCTATAGTCCTAGCCAATCAGGAGACTGAAGCAGAAGGATCACCCAAGTTTATACTGAACTATGATCATGCCTCCGCACTTCATCTTGGGCAGCAGAGTAAGACCCTGTCTCTGGGGGGAAAAAAAAATGTGTATCTAGATACTAACAAACAATAATTAAAAATTGAAAAAATACTATTTTCAGTAGCTTTAGAAATGGAAATGTTAGGGGTTTATTGGACAAAGGTGTTCAAAGGTATTGCTAGGAGAAATTATTGAAGACATAAGAGATAAACTGTTCACAATTCTGAAGATGCAATATTACTAAGCTGTTAATTCTTCCCAGATTAATCGAAGGAGCCAGTGGACTCCCGGTAAAAAATCCCAGTGGCTTTTTGTAGACATTGGACAAGTAACACTACTCAATTCTGTGAGTTGAAGGCACGGTTGTCAGGACAGTGTAGTGCTGGTGCTGGTGTTCAGAAGGTAGAACAGTAGGTCACAGCAGAAAGCCCAGAAACAGACCTCCACAGGTATGGTCAATTAATTTTCAACAGTGGTGCCTGTGTAATTTAATGGGAAAAGCTATAGTTTTTTTCAGCAAATGGTGCTGGAACAATTGTATATCCAAGAGAAAAAAAAAAATCTTTCATTTATGCCTCCTATAATAAATAAAAATTAACTTATACTAGATCAGAAATCTCAATCCCAAACTCAAAAGTATACCTTCTAGGTGAAAACATGAGACATTCTTTATGACCTTGTGATTTTGCATTAGGCAAAGTTTTCTTATTTATAAGAAAATAAAGTTAAGTTTATTATTTTTAGCCATAAAATACATAAATTTATAAATTGGACTTCATCAAAGTCAAAAATTTCTACTTTTCAAAAGGCATTGTTGTGATTGTCCCTCTGGTTTGCTCTTGAGGCTTCTTTGGAGAGTGGTTATAAATTCTGGTCTTGCTTTCATGAGATTCTTCCTTACCCTGCTTAAGCACCTTGCTGGACCCCTGACCAGGTATCTCTCTCTGAGGAAGCTTATTTACACAGAAGATGCCTTGTGGCTCTTATCTGACTTGTGTTGAGTTTATTCCTCTCAAGATAACCAGCGTCTAGCAGAGCACTGGCTGGGAGGAGAGCTGGCCTAGAGACTAAGGAGGCAGCTCTATGGAACACGTGGACCAAGGGGAGCATTTCATTACCACAGATCCAGAGAGAACAGGGTGGCCTGCAGGACCAGTGTGAAGAGGGTGTTGTCTAGGACAGGCATGCTCAACTGGTGGGTGGGGAGCAAAAGAGTGAGCCAGAGACCTGTGGGCCATAGCCTTTCCTGGGGTTGAAGGCCATGTCCCTTAGGGAGGTCTTTCTAGAGGGTTTAGAGCCAGCAGGCACGAGCCCCGTGGGATCCCACAGTGACTGAGAGGCTGAGCTGGCCATGCTAGCTGTGAGGGTCACTGGGGGAATCCAGTGGGTTGTACACAGCTATCCTATGGAAGGTGGAACCTAGGAGGTGGTGGTATAATTCATATATCTGATCCACCATCTGGAAAACCAGGTGAGGCAGAAAATGGGAACTGTGTCTAGGGCGACCAAGCCCAGCTTCTGTCCTCTGCTGTGGGAGAGTCTAACTTACACTCAGAATGGACTCTAAAGCAATATCAAATTATAGGAAAATGGAAAGGCAAGCAATAGGTAGGAGAAAACACTTGCCAATCACACAAAATGGGTAAAGACTCTTAAATGCAGTACTAAGGGAACATACTAAAATAATTTAAAATGGCTAAAAGATTTAACATCCATTTCCCAAAGGAAGCTAAGTGGCACACGAATAGATGCTCAACATCACTCTTCCTTAAGGAAAGACAGATTAAAGCCACTGGTGCTACTGTATAACCAGTAGTGCTAAGTACTGGCAAGGATGGGGAGTGTCTCTTACGTACTGCTTAGGGGTATGTAAACTGTTACATTCGTCAAATTGTGAAATGGCAGAATTACTGGGAAAACATTTTGGCAATTAAACCAAAATCTTATTAAACATACACTTACCAACATTCCACTATTAGGTATTTATGTACATACCCAACAGTAATGGAAGCATAAATCTATCCAAACTTTGAATAGAAATATTTGCAGTAATTTATTTTGCCAGTGTCTGTGCGTATATGAATGGATACACAAATTGTGGTGCATCCATATAGTGGAATACAAACCAACTATTGATACCCAGAATGGCATTAAGGAATCTCAGAAGAATTACGCTAAGAGGAGCCAGACCAAAAGTCATAAGTATACGTACTGTGTGACTCCGTTACATAAGCTTTTAAAAGAAGCAAATTCTATGGTGTTGGAAGACAAATTAGTCGTGCAGAGAGGAGTGAGAGGAAGGAATTACAAATCGTCACCAGAGATCTTGGGGTGGACGTATTCATCAGCTTGATTGTGGTGATGATTTCATGGGTATGTACATAGGTTAAAACATTTCCATTTGCACACTTAAAATATGTACATTTTATTATATGTCCGTTATATTGCAATGCTGACTTTTTTGCCCCAAAAGAAAACAGCACCCCCTTTTGGAGCAAGATAACATTGTCCAGAGCCTAAATTACTTTTCAACCACAATGATCAGTATCCAGTAAAAAATTTTGAACCATGCTGAAAATAGGAAAAGTGAGTGAAAGATAAACAATAAAATGGAAGAAAAATACACCCAGAGATGATTTATACAATTGCATTACCAGACAAGAACTTTAAAATGAGGTTATTTTTCTTAAAGAGGAATAGATGGAAAATACATGAAAAGATAGAGAAGTACAAGTGAAATCATAAGCTATAAAAAGAATCCAGTGTATATTCTAGAATTGAAATATAGGACCTGAAATTAACAATTTACTGGACGTGTTTAACAGAAGAAGGGACACAGCAGAAAGCTGCATGGTGTGCTGGGAGGCAGCTGGTGCAGTCTTGCTGCACTGGAGCAGAAGAGGAAGAAGAACCGCAGAACGCGGCAGGAGAGCAAGAGGCCCCGGGCAGAATCAAAGGTCGGATGCTGTGTAACGCATGTCCAACCAGCAGCGGAAAGATGAAGGCATGGATGTTCCAAAGTGTAATGCTGGGGGCCTAACAGGGCCCCAGATGAACTCCTGCCCCTCCCCTTCCTCCTCTCCTCCTAGAGGTGCCTATGGCCTTCCCCAAGAGTTCCTCCGGAAAGACACTAGCCCACCAGAACCTCCCAGCAAGCCGTGGAATCTTCCTTCTCCTACACCCAGTATAAAAAGAGGCCTCTGCCCACCCTTGGTGTAGACATCACCTTTGCACTGTCCGGGTGAGTCTAGTCCTTTTCTCAATAAACCCGGTCTGAACCTGTCCACTCCCAGTCTCCTCTCCTGGTGCCACTGCACTGCCTTTCACATCTGAAGACAACCACACCCAGATTCATGGAACTGCCTACTCTGAAATGAACAAATAATGAAGCAAGCAAACAAGCAAAAAAATTTCTCACCCCTAGACACGTCATTGTTGAAACAAAGATAAACTCTTAAAAGCAGCCAGAGTTTGAATGTCCCATTGCTCTCACAGGACCCAGGCTGCATCTGGCACAGGCCTTGTGGGCCCGCGTCTCTGTTACTTGCACGGAGCCAAGTAGGATTGCTGCCTCCTGGCTTACGCAGAGCTTCGATGGATAGCTGGGTCTACCAGTCTATTTTTTCTCTCCCCTTCCCCGTCTTTTCCTTTACTTCCTTTTCCTTTTTCCTTTCCTTCCTCCTTTCCTTCCCTTTCTTTTCTCCTTTCCCTTCCTCTTTTTCTCCCTTTTGTCTTTCCTTTCCTTCTTTCTCTCTTTCAGCAGAATCTTGTTGTGTCACCTGGGCTAGATTGTGCAAATGCATTTCCCACCCCTCATAGTAGAAGGGTTCTCAGAACAAACCGCCTCAGTGACAGGAAGATGTTAGGAGTTCCTGTGACCCTTGACCTTTCCAAATCTGGGCAAGGCATTGCCACACTCTTACAGGTAAATTAGGCGGCCTGGTAATCTTTGTTTGGTTTTAATTTACAAATCTATGATCACTAATGAGGCTGAGCGGCTTTCCATGTGCTTATTGGCCATTTGGATTTCCTCTCTGTCCTGTGCTTTTGTCAGTTTTCATCCATTTTTCTATTGACGTCTATGTCATTTATAAGAGAGAACAGTCACCCTGGCCCCAGATGTTTCCACTGCAATTTGGATGTTAGGAAAGTGTAGCAAAGTATACAAAATCTTTAGAGAAAGAATTTTCTCAGTGATACATTTTCAAACTCACGAGAACCAAGGGAAAGTGATTCTCACAAGCCTTCCTGAAGGAGCTCATGAATATGGGACTGAGGGAGGGTGGGGGAGATAGATCCAAGTGCACGGTGGCACAGGGCACGGTGGTGCAGGGCCAGGACATCAACCTTGCAGAGCTTCACAAGGCAGGAGAAGAGGGCAGAACAGGGTGAGCCACTGTGGACACAGGGCAGGGAAGACAGCTCGTGCTCCTCCAGGCCGATTAACCAGTAAAGAGGGATTTAAGAACACCTTGAGATTATCAGTAGAAGAACCAACAACAGCTGGAAAGCCACTCAGTTCTGGCGGAGGGAATAAAGGTGGCAGCCCCTTGTCCTCCCAGGGGAGCTGTCAGCTGTCACCAGTCTTGGACAAGGCCTTTTACACTCAGGGAGTCCACTACTCCCTGAAGTATTTACAGTGTTTCAGTTTAAAATAAGTAAAATGATAAAGGAATGTTTTCTTCCTCCCAGTTTCTCAGAGGCGAGAGGAGTAGTTCTCAGCACTTTCCATGGGGTGTGATGTGTAGCATCCTGAAAGGGGAGGATATGGCAGGTGCAGGACAAGGCAGGAGCCCTCCTGTCCCACATGCATGGAGACAACTGGGGACGGCAGGTGTGTGGCAATGACTGTGAGCTCTGCAACAGTAGGAGAGAGTCTGATTTTCATTGTTTATATTTTTACTCTTTGTACTTAAATATCTATCATTTTGAAGAGTTACTAAAACCACAAATCAAGAAGAGTTTTAAGAGTTAATAAAAGAATTCATGTATATTGCTAATTCATTCCAACTCACAGTACATTCATGTCATTTGATAACCTAAAACCTGAAGTGAAGTAACTCACCTGCCACTCAGGAGAACGGCAGAGCAGGAATGTTCTTGCACCATGGTTGCTCCTACAAAGGGAACACAGAATAACAGTCATCAATCTCAAGGCACCTCAAGATGACCTGTTCCTCTGAAGGCGTGCCAAAGCCTGTCCCCTGCTTCCCCCCAGGAGCATCTTATCTGTGGGCACCAGAGAGGACAGGAAGGATGAGCCGTGACCTCTGCAGCTGCACCTGCTCTTACCTGAGGCTCTTCTAAGGCAGTTGTGGTGACAGTGCCCACTGCCTCAGCTAGTTGGTACAGGTGTGCCTTGGAAATAACACAGTGCTTAGAAATCATTAGTTTCTCCTCCTTTTAAAGATTGATATGTTTTCATAATCCAGTGCCTACTTCAGGAACATAATTCATTAGGACAACAACTAGATCTTGAAGTTTTGTCTGGGTTTTTTATGTTTCCTTGCTGCCTGAATTCTACCAAGGAGCCTCTGGAACACAAGGCCACTGCCCTGCCTAGGCACGGGGGAAGGGGAGCCTACATTCTTTCCCACACAGCAGTAGGGGGTGCCCTGGGAGACTCATAGCTATTCATAGGGTGGGGCCTTCCTCTGTGGTCACTTTGTGCCATTAAAGTGGGAGGTGGGTTTGACTGGGTCTGTCACACTCCAGATACCTTCAGCCCTTCCCAGCTGTGTTGCCAGAGTTTTGAAAATGTATTTCTGCTGCACTTGAGGATGCAGACTGTGCCAACAGGAAAAGTCAGAAGCTGCCTCAACAGGTCAAGCCTTGAGGTATAGGAAGGAAAGGGTAAAGATCTTGGAACAGATCAAAGCACAGGCTGGGTCAGTGCAGGGTTCTCACAGGGAGAGGGCATCAGTGTCAGGGCAGACAGAAGGGCATGGTCAGGGACATGGGGTACCCTGTGACCTGATGAGCAGTATCTGACGGGCTCCACAGTTGCTGATGGGCACAATACTGAATTTCAGGTTATGGTGTTCTGTGAACTGCCCAAATTGGCAACAGTGAGGGGCAGAAGGGGTCAGTTGTTGCAGGCCTTTCCACGTCCACAGAGTGATGTGATGCTTCTCCCTTGCTTTTTGGTAGATGGACAGTGTCTCACCCTCAGGGAGCAGGTGGGCTGGCAGGACAGGCATCCCAGACCAGGAGAAGGAGATGCCCTCAGGTACTTTCGTCTGTCTCTGCTGGTGACCTGCCTGCTTGGCCCCATCTTGGTGCAGACGATGGCTCACCTGTGACCCTTGCCTGCCTACCCCGCTTTGCCCACTTGTGCCTGCCTGACCCTGACCTCAGCCAGACCGAGCCCTTCCTATTTCTACCCAACTGGGGGTGGGGGGTGTCAACCCTGAGTGCGCCTGGCCCCCTTTAACCTCTCACTGGGCTGTGTGGTGAGGGTCCTCGACAGAGGTGATGTTAATGCACCTCAGATGGCTTACCTGCTGCTTATCTGTTTATTTCCTTCAGAAGGGTAATTTGACCGGGTGCAGTGGCGCGTGCCTGTAGTCTCAGCTACTCGGGAGGCTGAGACAGGAGAATCGCTTGAGTCCAGGAGTTCTGGGCTGTAGTGCGCTATGCTGATCGGGTGTCCGCACTAAGTTCGGCATCAATATGGTGACCTCCTGGGAGCCGGGGACCACCAGGTTACCTAAGGAGGGGTGAACTGGCCCAGGTTGGAAATGGAGCAGGTCAAAGCTCCCATGCTGATCAGAAGGGTAATTTGTAGTGAATGAGAAAAAATGTTTTATTCTTTAAATAACGTGATGTGAGTTATATGGTGATAGTTATTTTTCATCTGCACAAACTGCTAATAACTCACTAGCCACACGACAACCCTCACCAGGTCAGAAACACAGTGGAGGTAACGAGACTTTCAGAGTTGGTATTGATTTTAGGAGTGATTTTAAATTGGGCTGGAAGAACTGAATTTCTCTACAGATTGAACAGATTTGTTCAGCAACAGTAACAGTAAGCACATGATTCATCTGTGACCACACTGATGGGTCTGTCCCCAGAACCAGCTGTCCAGAGTTGACATCCTACCTGCAGAAAGTGAGGAGGTCATGAGCTCAGCAGATCCAGATCAAAGGAGAAGGGCGTGAATGTGAGAGTGTGTGTATGTGAGTGTGTGCACCTGGATGTTTACAAGCATGGCACGTGATGTAAGTTGTGCATGTGTGAGTGTGTACACGTGTATGTGCACATGTCTGTGGGTGTCCACCCACGTGCATGTGTGTTTGTGCTTGTGTCTGCTCGTGTGTGTGCACTTGAGTGTGTGTCTGCTTGTGTGGGGCATTCGTGTGTACTTGGAGCTGTCAGTGTTCATGGGCTGTCAGGGTTGGCCTTATTGAGCAGGTGAGGGTTGAGGGCAGGTGCAGCAGGGAGCTGGGGGTGGAGAGCCGTCTAGGCAGAGGCAGGGCTGTCCCCAGCACTCATGATGGCAGAGCTGCTGAGTACACAGTTGGGTGGAGCAGACTGGGGTCTGGGGAGAGAACTTGTGCCTGGTCACAGATCCATGGCAGTTTCTGCCGGGAAAGGGTGTAGACCTCAAGGGAGCGTCAGCAGAGGGAAGAGAATTGGGGATGAGACCTGGCACTCCTGCTGTGGCAGCTGAGTGAAGCAGAGGAACTGTGGTTGTGAGCCAGAGTGACCAGCGAGGGTCCAGGAGTGCCCTGGAGACACGAAAGCAGTGTGGACAGCCTCATCAGGGCACAAGGGATCATCTCAGTCCCTGTGGATCAGTTGAGAGGAGAGAGCTGGGAATTAGCCATAGGAGAGTCACCTGCAGTCTGGGACAGTTTCGGATTTGGCGGGGGACAAAAGTGAACACGGGGTATGTGACAGAGGGCAGCAGCATGGGGCAGCTAGGACTGACAGAGGAAAACGAGCAGCAGGGCAGGGAGCCAGAGGAGGCTGGGTAGGCCTTGAGAAGTGCAGGGTGCTTGGTGGAGGCACAGGCTGGAGCATAGGCAGTGTCTAGGTGGTGGTGGCAGTGCACAGATGGTGGAAGTCCCTCTCTGGCTGGCGGTCAGCCCAGCGTGGGAATAGCATGAAATACAGAACTCTGTATGCACAGACTACAATAAAAGGTGACTTCCTGTGATTGACTTAAGGTTTCTGCAGGAGAGTTTGGAAGATTTGGGAGTGTGACCAGACCAGGTAGTGGGCTTGAGCACTGGTGTGTGTTTGGCCTGCAAGTGTCTGCTGTGTGTATCGAGTGAATTGTGTCCTCCTCCAATCATGCACAGCTATGGGGGATCTAGGTGTGGAATTGGCAGAGGGTGACATTTTAATGGGGTTGTGGCTTTCACCAAGCAAAGAGGAGGAAGCAGTGGGATAAGAGAGCCAAACATGAAGGCAAAGAGCAGGTGACAGTGGTGCACGGTGTGATCTGGGCAGAGTGACAGCAGAGACAATCTGGAGGGAAGTGCTGGGACTGCTGAAAGGGCAGATGGCCATATGAGACTTTCCACTTGGTGGCAGTCATGTTAATCTCTAGCATTGTAGAATACAACTAAGAATTTTTTAAAAGTACAACTACCTTTTTTTTTTCCATTTTATTTATTTATTTTTATTGTTAAATCATAGCTGTGTACATTAGTGCAATCAAGGGGTACAATGTGCTGGTTTCATATACAATCTGAAATATTCTCATCAAACTGTTCAACGTAGCCTTCATGGCATTTTCTTAGTTACTGTATGTAGACATTTGTATTCTGCCTTTAGTAAGTTTCGCCTGTACCCATTCTAAGATGCACCGCAGGTGTGGCCCCACCCATTACCCTCCCTCCACCCTAACCTCCCCCCTCCCTTTCCCTTCCTTGGCCGTTTCCCCATATTCTTGTGCTATATAGTTGGGTTATAGCCTTCATGTGAAAGCTATAAATTAGCTTCATAGTAGGGCTGAGTACATTGGATACTTTTTCTTCCATTCCTGAGATACTTTGCTAAGAAGAATAAGTTCCAGCTCCACCCATGTAAACAACTACCTTTTTGAGAACAGTACTTGGTTTCCATGGTAACTGACAATTGTTTCACTGCACTGGAAGTGTTAGGTCATGGCATGGAGTAATTACAGACAACAGAGAAATTGCAGGGTGAGTGTTAAACACACACAGAGTGACTGTGTGGTTAGGTCCTGCTTCTGCCAGGGAGAATGCAGGTCGTTTCTGGCTCAGCCGTACACAGGAGCCAGCCTGGGGCCCAGTCACCAGCCCCAGAGCAGCTCTCAGGTTGACAGCCTCGCTTGCTCCAGCCATGTAAGGCTGCGTCCTGCTTCTCCTCCCCTCCTTACCTGACCTCACCTGGCCATGTGCCTGTAGGCCAGGCTGCAGGTGCTGAGACTCATCTCATCAACCACGACTTTAAAAAGGGTGTTTCTGGACAGTGAGTGGGAAGCTTATCTACTGCCTCTGAAAAGAAAATATAAGTTTGTTTTTTAAAGATAGTACATATCTTCTGATGATTGTAACAGGATGGTCATCTGATGACTCCCTGAACCAGAATCCTTGGAAGACAAATTGTAAAACGGCAGCAATAGAAATTCATGACCTGCAAGGAGATGGATAACTGCAGTTCGAGGACCAGATGTTTTGATTATTAATAGAAACACATGTTTGTGGAATCAAAACATCACAGACGACATGCAGAGAGGTGTAGTATAGGTGAGAGTGGGGTGCTCAGCTGAGGGCCAGTGAGGAGCTGGGGATGGCTGATGGGCAGCGTTATCCAGAGGAGCAGTTTCAGATGGATCCCTGCACCAAAATGTCATAAAGCTCTAGTGCTGTGTGTACCTGGCTTCCTCTGAGGAGGAGGATGTAACCCTTGGGCCCAAACAGCTGGGAAGTATGTCAAGGATAGCTACCAACTCCAGAGAGGGCCAGAGCATGCTCACCAAAGATAATCTGGCATGTGCAGTCCCACCCTCCCCAAGGCTCAGGCTGAGGTGCCAGCACTGCTTCTCCTTGAGAGCTCTCTTTGGATCTCCAGGCCAAGCCAGAGGTCCCTAGCAGGTCCACACACAGACACCAGGTTGGGTGACTCACTGGTCCTCAGCGTGAGTCAGCTTGGGACGCAGGAGCTGACTGCATGCCCTGAGCCTGAGGGGCAGCTTCCCGGTGCTGACTGCATCAGTCTCCTTTGTAGATAGGAACCATCAAGGTGGAGGTGGGACACGTGCTCAGTTCCTGCTGTGTAGTCGGTGCCTTGGGCCTGGCCAGCACTGACAGGGGCATGTCCAGAGAGACATGGTTGGCCCTGTCTTTGAGGCCCCTTCCTGAAACATTGCACCCCACCCAACACAGCACAGCTGCCTCCCACCTTCTGTGGCCTGCCCTGGTCACCTACTGGTCCTCTGTGCTATGCCAAGGTACACCTGTGTCCTCACTGAGACTGGGCAAGATGGCCTCCCACCTGGGCCATGTGTCTGGCTGCACCTGGCCGTAGCCTAGGAGGACAGCTGTCTTTCTCTGACCTCATTTGTTTGGGCCCTGATGCCCAAGGACTGCTTCTCCCTCTACTCCAGCTTTTGTCATCTGGGGGTGGTGGTGTTGAGCATGGAGTTTCTACCCCAGACTGCAGCACCCAACATCTACCCAACTACAGTCACCCATTCTTGCTGCACACCCACTCTGACCCTGGAATGTTCTCTTGCCATGCATAAGTGCTTCCTGCACATATTCTGCTTTTGTCTGTGGTTTGCTTTTGGGAGGCCCTTCAGGGCTTCTCTGGCAGAGGCCTTGGTCCAGTGCTGAACTTTCCTGCCCCCTTCCTCCTGTCAGTGGCTCTACAGCTAGGCGTTTACTTTCTGGTCATGCAGAGGGGGACTGGCTAGAGGCAGAGGCCTCAGCAAAACGAGGGCTGGGGGTGAGCCGAGACCAAGTCTTCTGTGGTCAGGATGATCTTTCAGATCATAGCTCTGATGGTTCGCCTGTCTTCGCTTTTCTCCTCTTGGTTTTCTGGCAGTTGCAGCAACCAAAAAAAAATAAGTAGGATTTAATCAAGCTAAAAAGCTTCTGCACAGCTAAGGGTACCACAACTAAAGCAAACAGCCTTTGGAATGGGAGAAGATTTTTGCATGTTATGAAACTGACAAAGGGCTAATAACTAGAATCTACAGAGAACTCAATCAACAAGAAAAGAACAAACCTCATTTATAAGTGGGCAAGAGACTTGAGCAGAAACTTTTCTGAAAATGACAGACAAATGGCCAGCAAACACACAAAAAAATGTTCCTCATCCCTAATCATCAGGGAAACTCAAATCAAATCAAAACTACTCTGAGATATCACCTAACTCCAGTAAGAAAAGTCCACATCACAAAGTCCCAAAGCTGCAGATGCTGGTATGGATGTGGAGAGAAAGAAACACTTATATAGTGCTGGTGGGATTGCAAACTCATAAAACCTTTATGGAAAGAAGTATGGAGAATTCTTAAAAGTTAGAGCTAAAAGTCGACCTTTCATTTGATTTTGCAATACCATTACTAGGTATCTACCCAGAAGAACAAAAATCATTTACTACAAAGACATTTGTACTAGAATGTTTATTGCTGCTTAATTCACAGTTGCCAAATTGTAGAAGCAAAGCAAATGTCCATCAACCCATGAATGGATTAACAAACTGTGCCAGGCTTGGTGCTCGTAGCTCAGTGGTTAGGGCATACACTGAGGCAGGTGGGTTCGAACTTGGCCTGGGCCTGCTAAACAACAATGACAACTGCAACAAAGAATAGCTCGGCATTATGGCAGGCCCCTGTAGTCCCAGCTACTTGGGAGGCTGAGGTAAGAGAATCGCTTAAGCCCAAGAGTCTGAGGTGGCTGTGAGCTGTGATGCCATGGCAGTCTACTAAGGGCAACATAGTAAGACTCTGTCTCAAAAACAAGACAAAAACCAAAAACCAAAAACTGTGGTATATGTATACTGTGAAGTACTATTCAGCCATAAGAAAAGATGGAAACCTTGCATGAAGTTTACCTGGATAGAGTTGAACCACATTCTTCTTAGTAAAGTATCTCAAAAATGGAAAAAAAAAAATCCAGTGTACTTAATACTTTTATGAAACCAATATATAAACAAATACACACCCACACAAAGAATAAAACACAAATATCCTCTAGCAAGAGGGAGGGGAGAGGAGGGGGAAGGGAGGAGGGAGGGTAACTGGCGGGATCTCACCTAATGTGCACAACGTGAGGTTATTCAGCATGCCCCCTGGGTGAAGGGCTTAACTACAACTTGAACTTTACCTTAGAATAGAAAGCAATATGACCTAAAAATTTGTATCCTCATATTAATTTGAAATTTAAAAAATGGAGGAAAAAATAGACATATTTATTGAGTGCCTACAGTGTCTGCTGAAGGTAGCTGGCCAAGTAGGTATGAGTGACAGGCAGTGGCTCTGCAAAGAGACCACCCTCAGAGGTGGGCTCTGTGGCCATAGTCAGCTGGTGAGGGAATGGGGGAGGAGGCTGTTGGGTGCTGAAATCATATCTGAGTGTATGGAATGTTCCTTGTTTCAAGGGGAGAAGAGGCCTAAGAGAGGTGGGAGGAGCACCAGGACCCCACACAAAGCTTGGGGTTGGGGTGGGGGGTGCCCCAACAGGGCTAACCCCAGGAAAACCAAATATAGGCCACACAAGGGAAAGGTTTTTGCCCTTATGTGGTCACATATTAAAGATTGGTGAGGGTGGTACCTGTGGCTCAAGGAGTAGGGCGCCGGCCCCATATACCAGGGGTGGTGGGTTCAAGCCCAGCCCCGGCTAAAACTGCAAATAAATAAATAAATAAATAAAAGGATCAAACTGTTCAAAAAAAAAAAAAAGATTGGTGAGCTTTTGTTGTATTTTTAATTAGTACTCAAATGTTTATTGTTGAATTCCTTTGAGTTTTTCATAACTATTTTTTCTCATTTTCAACAAAGAATAAAATTTCCTATCTGCATTGCACAGAGTCAGAAATTTGGAAATAAGAATCTTTATTTTGTTGTGAAAACTTTCATTCTGATTCTTTCACCTCCTTGAGAACCCTTCAGGAAACAAACAGAGCCCTCCTGTCACAGCTGGCTCTCTCCTGGGGTACAGGCATTCAGCTGAAGGCATGTTTTTTTTTTTTGTTTTTGTTTTTTTTGGCCGGGGCTGGGTTTGAACCTGCCACCTCTGGCATATGGGACTGGCGCCCTACTCCTTGAGCCACAGGTGCTGCCCAGACATGTGGTTTTGTTTATGCAGCAGGCCAGGTTGCATAAAAATAAATGTGCTGGCTTTTGTTTATCTTTTGCTCCTCAGAACGGTTTAGCCAAAGACAATGGTTCTTTTTATTGTTCTTTTCCTTGGTGGGAGAACAAATGGACAGGTGTGAGGATGAACTTTTCCCAGGAATCCTGGCCATTAGGTCCTGTCAGCACAGGGAACTTTCCCAAGAAGTTTAAATGCAAACAGGATGCTGGGGGTGGAGGCACAGCTGGGGCTGCCCTGCTCCCTGTGCCTGGCTCCCATGATCAGCTTGGGGCCCAGGTGTTTGTTGAGCTGGGCACAAAACTGGAGGAAGGTTGGCTCTGGAAGGTCCCTGAGTTCCTTCAGGACCAGGACTGTGATGGCCAACAGTGTGGCTTCCCTGTGGACTCACCACAGCCATGACCTTAGAAGATAGCACCCATGCCAAGGCATCGTGCCTGTCCCAGAGCCTGTGTGCAGTGTCGGACGTCCTCCTGCTGCCCGTAGGCCATGCCAGGCTCTGCAGCAGACAGCCTGGATCTTGCCACCACACAGTTGACAAGCACCTTGTAGTGACTGTGGGGAAAGTGTTGAGAACATCTTGACCTCAGAGCAAGCATGTGAGGGCGCCTTGTGGCAGTGAACGGCCCTGGAGGTGGTAGTGCCTTTCCTCAGTGCTTGGCCTCAGGCCTCCGGGGAGGTGACTGGGGCCAGGGAGCAGAGGGTTCTTCCCACCACCGCCCCACCCTCAGCCGCTTTCCTCATGGCTGTGCTGGTTGTGGCACCACTGCCATTGCCAGGGGATGTGGGGTGGGGCCTCCTGTGTGCTGTGTGCTGTGTGCTGTGCTCTGGACCACACTGGGGCATCACGTGTGAGGTACCAGAGCCTGGTGGGCTGGTAGGAGTGGGGCTTGAGAGGCCCAGAGACAAAGGTCCTGAGCAAGGAGCAAGCTGAAGGCCCACCCTGGGGAACACCTGCCACATTTGTGATGCTGACTCCCTGAAGTGGGGCCAGGATTATGGTTGTCAGGTTGTCATTTTAGTAACTTTTATTCGACAGTTGCTTTTTTATATTTTTTTTATTTTCAATTAATATGGAGGTATATATGCTAATTAGGTTACATTGACTTTGTAAGTTAAAGTCCCAGTTGTAGTTGTGTCTTTCACCTTTCCCCACTTCTTGAATTTGGTTGTGTTTTTTTCTCATGTGGGCCAGTAGTTGGTAATCTACTAATCTCAATTTAGTATTGAATACATGGGATGCTTGATACCTAGAGAATGTTCTCCAAATCTCTCCAGGTAAAGATGTAAAGTCTCCATCTGTTTTGATGGCTAAATAGTATTCCCTGCTGTACATATGCCACAGTTTACTAATCCATTCATGAGTTGAAGGGTGCCTGGGTTGTTTCCACATCTTGGAGATTGTGAATTAAGCTGCTATAAACATTTGAGTGCAAATATCCTTACGGTAAAATGACTTTTTTTCTTCTGGGTAGAAACCTAGTAATCTGGGTAGATCCTTGCAGGATCAAGTGGAAGGTCTACTTTTAGTTCTCTGAGGGTTCTCCATACTTCTTTCCATAAAGGCTATCCTAGTTTACAGTCCTACCAGTTGGTAACTTCCTTTTAATAAAAGTTCTATAAACTGTATTGCATCCTAATGTTTATACCATCCACGTATTAATTTGCTCTACCTGTTCCTCAAAATGTTTTGAGTGATTTACATGGTTAGACCATGTAAACAGCACAATTAGCAGGCAGAACCAAAAATCAGTGGGAAAGATCAAGAGAGCTTGATCTAGCTTAGTCTCTAGGGGAGATGTCTTATGAAAATGTGTACATTTGCTCATGAAATACATTTATTGCCCTGGGAAGTGACCCTGAACTCTGTACTGTCCTCATTGGGCACTGCTGACCTGGCCCTGTACCCCAACAACATCCCCATGTGCCAGGTAGCTGGCCACCCTATGATCAGGTAGCCTTCAGAAGTCACTAATGTTGCAGTGTTGACAGATTTTAGCCATATAACAATGGCTTCCAAAACCTCTTGAGTGTTGATGAGATTTTCACCCTGGGCCAATCATTCTGCCATCCCAGGGGGGCGGGGAAGGAGAAGGGAGGAATAACTCCTAGAGAGGCTGCAGGGAAAGGCCTGGCATGGGCTCTGATCTGGGTGGAGATCAGATCCCAGCCCTGCACTGCCAGGGCCTGATGCTCTGTGAAACGGGCCTGTGGTGCCCAGGCCTGCCTGGCCAGGAGAGTGTCAGGTGACAAAGATGTAGGCTTCCCAGTGTCTGGACTCCATGGCTGCCTCATCCTGTGGTGATGGCACCAGGAGGCCCTGGGTATGTGCAGTGTGGCCCCAGGTCTGTGTCTGTGAAATCTGCCTGGAGCCTTGCACAGGCAGGGCTCTACAGGTGGACACTGTGTAGGGCTGAAGATATGCCCTCTGGCTTGCCTTCTACAGGGAGAGTACTTATGTGCTGACTCTCTGGGTGTTTGCTTGGGAAGCTGGAAACACCATAGGTGGCATCAGGGAGGAAGGTAATTTGAATTATGAATGGGTGGGAGTAGTAACAAGCAGGGGCTTGGTGCTCTCCCTGACACCTGCTCTGAGAGCTGGACGGTGAGGAAGTAGCCAATGGTAGCTCCTCAGCCAGCAGTACCTGGGCACATGGGTTGAAGCCAGGAGAGGCTAGTGACCTCCTGGGGCAGAACAATGTGTGCAGGTGGCCAGAGTCAACCTGGAGAGCTTGAAGATGGTGCCGCCTGTCTTCCTTTTTGACCCTCCTGGAGCAGGCAGCAGCCTGACCCTGCATCTGACGTCCTGTCTCCCCTCAGCTGCGAGGTGGACTTTGCCCCTCCTGGAAGTCTACGTGATGATGCCGTCCTGAGGGGAGGTGGCCTGAGGAGGGGACTAGAGCTCTGGGGTGGGCACCAGGGAGGGTCCAGCCCTCCCCATCCCAGAGTCTGTGTCTTCAGAGCAGAAGGAGATGGCAGTCCACACTAAAGTAGAGTTGTTTTTCCTACCCCCTGAATCGATTCTGCTCGAGGCAGAAGTTAACCCTGGCTAGAGAGTAAACGTGATATGTTTGAGGACCAGCAGCAGCTCCTCACAGGGGGTGGAAGGGGGTCGGTTACCAGTGACAGATGTGGTGCAGCTGAGTTACTGTTCGCATGCCAGTGTGTGGGGGAAAGGCTGCCACTCTGATCCTTTAGCCAAGCTCATTTCTATACTTGACCAGGGAGGGAGGGCTGGGCAGGGTTGCCCTCTGCTTATAGAAAGGAGGGAGGTCAGGTCAGGAGAGCGTCCTACCCAGGTACATAGTGCGTGTTGCCCCTTTTTAGCTCCAGCAAATAGTCAAATCCTGGCATTGTGTGGACCTGGGGTGCCATCAGAAATAAAATGGTAAATGCGTCCTCATACTTTTCTCTGTCCCTTTGTCTTATCTCCTATTTTTACTTTAGAATCATACTGGGAAAATAAAGCTTAAAATTCTGTCTTTTGTATAGAACTTTGTAAATTATAGAGCACTTTTCACAATTTTGAAAGGTGGGTATTTTTTCATCCCTATTTAGAAAGAGGAGTCAAGGCTGAGAGGGGTTGAGTCATGGAGATCCACCCGGGCGGTGTGGCAGAGAGAGCGCAGGGAAATGGGTCTTGCCTGACCTCTTTTGGAGCATTTCTTGGTTTCACCTAAAGGATGGGTGGAAGATGAGAGCCCAGCCCCTTTCCTCCCATCTGTCCATCCTGCAAGTGTAGCCCTGAGCCAGCCTCGTTCCCAGGTGGTGTGGAACTTTCAGAAGTGTGCCTGTGCATTGTGTAGCCACCGTCACCCACCGATGTGTGTGTTTCCAGGAGTGAGTGGGATGAATGCCACAGACTTTCACTTAGCAGTTGTAAGAATCAGAACTTGGTAGGAAAAGCTGCCACCGCCCTCAGGATTAGGGCTCGGAAAGAAAACCTGGACTATGCCAGGATGTTCATGACCTGCCAGTTAGTGTCTGACTTTTCTGTTCTGCCTCCTCCCCACCTGCGTCCCACCCAGTGGTGCCCAGGACAGGAGACCTCAGGGTATCTGGTCTGTTCATCCCTGACTGCACACCAAGCCATCTGATGGAACGATGACGTCAAGCATAGCAGTGAGCCAGAAAGATCTTTCTGAGTCACTAGGTGCTGTGCAGAATCTCCTAGAGCTGTGATGGTGGTTTGCACACTTACTGGGCTCTGCCAAGCAGGACCCCCATCGATCGCCTGCTTGACCTTTAGTTGGACATGTGAAGTAGGGAAAGCACTGCCTCCCATCCACCTGGGTTATGGCAAGGAGTGTCCAGGGAGGTTCAGCCCACACCTCACACGTCGGACATGCTGACACCTGCTTCCTGCCGTCTGCAGCTGGGTGGGGGGAGTGTGTGGCACGGCTGCTTACTTTTACTCCATGTCTCCTTATGGGCAGCCCCCTTCTTCTCTGCTCACCCCCATCCGTTCATCTGTCCATCCACCCATCTGTCTCCCATCTGATCTCTTTCCTTTCTTTCAGTGTCCCTGCCCCTCCCTCATCCTCTCTCTTCTTTTTAAGACAGGAGCCTTGGCCTCTGCTGGACAGCTGGTCAGGTCTGTCTTGTGCTTTTAGTTTGCTCCCCACACTCAACTGTGGTCCCCCATAACACCACACTGCAGGGAAGACCCAGCTGACATTGCCAGTCTGTGTGTTACCTCCCTGGTTCCCTGCCCTACCCTTGAATGTAAGTGGTTGCATGGTTTTTAGTAATGAGGCTTCCAGATACCCAGAATGCCAGTGTGGAGAGGAAATGCAGGGGCGACTTCCCTGCTTGCCAACAGCTGGGCACACAGGGATACTCAGACCACAAAAGCCTCAGCCTAAACATCCTCCTTTGAGACAGAATCTTCTGGGTGATTCACACATGAATAATTAGTGGTTGCCAGAAGGGTCAAATAGGGTGCACTCCTGCAGCTTATTCTGCAGTTTACTCTGCATATTCCCACAGAAAGGGTTTCAAAACAGTGATGGCCCCAGTGCACTAAACACTGGTCTCAAGATCAGCCCCTGGCCAGAGTCAGGAGCCAGGTTCCCAAGAACCCCAGAGGGGTTGATGTGGGCCCTCTGCCCTCCCAGACGGAGCTGTCCCTGGAAGTGGAGTGGAGCTGTGGGAGGAAAGCAGCAGACCTGTGCCTTCCTGCCAGCTGCCCCTGCCCCGAGAGGCCAGACCTCTCCTTACTGCCCTGCAGGGGACACTGCCACGAGCAGGAGATGCAGGGCTAGGCGAGACCACATGAGGCCCTTTTTGTAACAAGCTGCAGGTGCACTCCATGAACATAACTTACAGGGAAGCTATGGACCAGCATTGTGCCCTCTTGCCAAGGGACCAGCTCCCTAGCATGCTATTGGGGCCATCCCGGCAACTTTCTGCCCCCTCAATAAACACGTCCTATGGTCACTTTTATCCACTGCAGTAAAGTGTCCAGATTCGTGGGCATTATTAGCTCAGGTAGTGCTAGTTTGTGTAATGGCACAAATAGGACAGTCTTCCTTTTTACCCGATTATTGAAGTTGGAGACAAGAAGACCAAATCCATACATCAGAAATCCCAGCCCCAGGACCTCAGAATGGGACTGTGTTTGGAGATGGGTCTTTGAAGAGATGATTAAGTTGAAAAGAGGTCATTGGGGTAGCCTAATCCAGAATGACTGGTGTGTCCTTATAGCAAGAGGAGATGAGGACACAAACACAGACAGAGGGACAGCCCTGTGAGGACACAGGAAGGAGACACTGTCTGCATGGCAAGGAGAGGCCTCTGGAGAAATTAGCACGGCGACACCTGATGTCAGACTTCAATCCACAGATGTGTGAGGAACACGTCTGCTGTTAAAGTCCCCTCATCTGCAGTGTGTTTTGATGGCAGCCTGAGCAGACTGGTGGAGTGAGTGTGTGTGTGTGTGTGTGTGTGTGTGGGCGGGGAGCAGTTGTCAAGATCTAGAAAAATTGTCTTTGCGAGTCACTGGCAAAAATAGGGAATGAGATATGTGCATGGGTATTTGCCTTAACAGTATATTAACAACAAAAGGTGGGGAGTGACCTGTGTGCTCATCTAAAGTAAAGGGTAGTTTAGTCATATAGCTGAGTACTGTGCAGTTGTGACAAAGGAACAAGGAATATTTCTGTATTTCTGTTTGAAGTGATCTCCAGTATACATTATGAAAAGCCTGGCACAGGCTGTGCCGTTCTACCTATAGAAGGTATATGTGTGTAATATCCATTTACATTAGAAAACCACAGGTAGACTGAAAACTAGGGTTTTTTAAATTAACTTATGGAAGGGAGTGACCAAAGGAAAACAGATGGAAAGATTTCCATGAATGAATTATCTTATTATACAGTTTTTACTAAGGAATCATGCAAATGTTTTTGGAAATTAATAAGCATTAAAATTCCTGTTTTCATGTGTGTCAACCAAAGAGAGCCATAAATAACTTCTCCTCCTCAGAAGACCGCAGGTTTGCTGGGCAGGGACACTGTGGCTGTCCGCTTAGCTTCAGGGCTAGAGTGTAGGCCTCGTCAGGACAGGGCTGTCCTCGTTTTCAGTATCTTCATGTGACTTCAGCTGGAAGTCGGGGCTGCTCTTGGGCCTCCCCATTTAGCTTCACAAGGACCTTCACCCACCCTGGGCAGTCCAGAGACCTAGCCACAGTTCAGGACTCACCTGATCCAAGGAGGATTTTACGTGGATTTGTAGGATTCCTTCTCAAGTGGTGACTTGGCCTCTAGCTGCAGTCTCTGTTCCTATATAGCAAACACCCAGGGGAGAAAGCAGGGTGGACTTCAGGCTCACACAGTACCCACCTTCCCAGGATCCTCGTCCACCTCTCCCGCCTGTGAAGAAGTCTGACACCAGTGCCCATATTAACACCCCAAGTCCCACACTCCGTGAGGTCTATTCCCAGGCTGGTATCATTGGAAAGGAGTTTTAGCTTAATAGGAAAAGATGTCTGCTGAGGTTCCTATCAAGTGTGCTATCGAAATTTGTGCAATGGTTTTCCTACGTCTGTTGAAATGATCATTTACTGCTTTATCCTGTTAATGTGGTGAATTATAGTGGCAGGTGTTGCAAATGTGAAACCAATTTTGTGTTCCTGGTGTAAATCTTACTTGTTCATGATTCTTGGATTTTTTTTCTTGCTAATACTTTATTAGAGATTTTTATACATATTGATCTGTAATTTTCATTTTTCTCATATCTTTAACAAATTTAAAAACCAGAGTTATGATTTCTTTATACATTGACTTTGTAAATATTCCTTTTCCCCCTTTTTTTCTGAGTTTGTGTGAAATTGGTGTTATTGCTCCTTTACATGTTAACGGAATTTCCCAGTGCCTGGCATCTAGATGGAAAGATATTTGGCAATTTTTCAATGTCTGTAAAGATATTCAAATTCTCTTTTTCAGTTTGTGTCAGTTTTGGAAGCATAGTGTAGTAGTTTTAAATATTTCCAGTTCATCTGAACTGATGAATATGTTGGCTTACAGTTGGTCATCATAATAATCCTACACTATCATTTTAATATCTATAAGATTAATGGTGATGGCTTATCTTTCATATATGTTATTTGTAATTTTGTTTTCTCTCTTTTTTTCTTGATCTAGGGATTTTTGTATGTTTTGTTTTAGCTTTATTTTCCTTTACTGATCGTCGGTTATGCTTTTATTAATTTTCATCCAGTACATGCTATATTTGTTTCCTATGGCTGTGTTAAAATATTACCACACACACAGTGGATTAAAACACAAATTTATTATCTTAGCTCTGCAGATCAAATTTCTGACAGAAGCAGGTCCCATAGGTCCACGTCCCTCCTGGAGGCTGTAGGGAGGACCCTCTCCACCCTTTCCCCATCCCAGAAGTGCTCACCTTCCAGGTCTGCAGGGCACAGGGCCCAGTTTAGAAAGAGCCCCCACTTTTAAGAACTCAAGCTTGAGTTTGGGCATGTTTGTATAACCCCAGTGCTCTCCTTATTTCTTGGTCTGTGGCCTTGGTCCCTTCTATATAAGCAGCACGCTTGTTTAGGATGTGTCTTCTCGACACACTGACCCTCTTTAATCATGAACCATCTCCCTCCATGTCTGCCAGTACTCACTGTTCACCTAGCTTGTCTGATACTGGCGGTTCTAGCTTCCTAGGGTCAGCCTTTGCAAGCTATGTCTTTTCCTATTGTTTTACTTTTAACCTGTGTCTTTGTTTTTAAAGTGTTTCTCTAAAAAAGTAGCATGCACTTGGGTCCTGCCTTTGTTACCTAGTCTGATAGTACATTTCTTTTTTTTTTTTTTGGCTGGGGCTGGGTTTGAACCCGCCACCTCTGGCATATGGGACCGGCGCCCTACTCCTTGAGCCACAGGCGCCGCCCTGATAGTACATTTTTAATTGGAGTGTTAAATTTGTTTGCACCTGTTGTAATAATTGATTTGGCTGAGTTTAATTCTTCCATCTTATACATTTTCTATCATCCTGTATGTCCTTTTGTATTTTTTCCCTTTCCTGCCTTAATTTTCATTAATTGGGTATTCCTTAGAATTCCATTTTATTTCCTCTCATATGTCTTTTAGCTAGTCTTTGTATTTTTATTATTGCTGTAATGGTTACAGTATACAACCTTATCACAGACCATTGTACATTTTCACATTTAATGCAACCTTTGTCACTTACTGCTTCTTCTTTTTTGTGATCCTGTGCCATATCATTTACTTTCGCACATTACAAACCATGTGGCAGCTTCCTGTGCAGGATTAAGAATAGAAAGTGTTCTTCCTCCTTCACTGCTCCTACTTCTGGTGCTCTCCATTCCTTCTTCTTCTCAGAGACTTGATTTCTATCTGGTATCATTGTCTTCAGTCTGAAAATATTTTGTATTTAGTGTTTCTTATAGTGTGATTCTGCTGGTTATGTATTCACTTAGTTTTTATCAATTTGATTATTTTAATAATGTCTTTCTTTTTCTTTCATTTTTGAATTCTCTGTAGAATTTTAGCTTAAACTTGTTTTCCCCTACCTGTAATATGTCATTTTTTTCCCTTCTGACTCCCATTGTTTTTATGAGAGGTTGTTCCTTACTATTTTATTTCTCTGGGTGTAATGTGCCTTCTTTTCCCTATTGTTTTGAAAAATTTTTCTCTTCATCTGATTTTTGGCAACTTAGGATGAGGCTACCTATGGTTTTCTTCTCTCCTTTTTTTTTTAAAATTGGAATTTGTTGGGCATCTATATATATATGATTGATACAAGTGGTCAAATTTAGAAAATGTTCAGCCATTATATCCATTTTTTTTCTTTCTTTTTTTTATTGTTGGGGATTCATTGAGGGTACAATAATATATCCTTTTTTTTTTTTTAATGTCAAGCTTCTTCTTCTCTCCTAAGACATGCTTTGCCCCACTTGATACTGTCACACAGGTTTTCCAGGTTCTGTTATTTATTTTTTTTCAAACTCCTGGGCTCAAGCGATTCTCCCACCTCAAACTCCTGACTAGCTGGGATTACAGGTGTGTGAGTTAGCCCAGCTAACTTTTCTATTCTATTTTATTTCTTTGTAAAAATAGGGCCTCCTTCTTGCTCAGGCTGGTCTTGATCTCCTGAACTCAAGCGATCCTCTTGCCTTGGCCTACCAGAGTGCTGGAATTACAGACATGAACCCCCTTGTACAGCCCGTTATTTCATTTATAAGTATTTTTTCCCCATTTGTGCTTGGTTTGGATAGCGTCTGTTGATCTATGTTGTAGTTACCGGTCATTTTGTCTTGTAGCGCATGTTCTGCTGGTAAGTCCATCCAGTAACTTGTCTTTTCAGGCATTTTTATTTTTCAGTTCTAGATTTTTGGTTCCTTTTTTATAGTTTCCATTTTCCTCTTTCGATTCTCTAATGAGTTCATTCCTTATGTCCAGTTTTCCTTAACTTTTGAACATATCTATCACTCCTTTTAAACTCCTTGCCTGATAACCCCATGTCTCTGCCATGACCATATTTTTTCTTCTGGTAATGCACCATGTTTTCCTGCTTCTATGTAAGTCTAGTAGTTTTTGTTTGTAGAGGGTGGAGCCCACTGCACACTGCACACCTGGGCTACATGGTAACTGCCTGTCACTCCGAGGCTACCACCTTGCACAGCAGGTCACTGTACTGAATACTGGAGGCACTTGTGACACAATGGTAAGTACTTGTGTATTTAAACATATCCAATTATAGAAAGGGTACAATACAAATGCAGTATACAAAATAAATAGTGGTGCATCTGTATAGGGCACTTACCACAGATGGAGCTTACAGGGCTGGAAGAGTGAGGGGTGAGTGCATGTGAGGGCCTGGACATCCCTATGCACTTAGGTGACATTAAATTTATTAAAATTTCTTTCTGCAATAATAAATTAACCATAGGTTACTATGACTTTTATTTTATACACTTTTTAATATTTTTTTAACTCTCCTACTCTTCTGTGGTAACTCTTAGGTTTAAAATGCAAACACATGGGACAAGTGAACAAAACTTTTTTTTTTTTTTTTTGAGACAGAGTCTCACTATGTCATCCTTGGTAGGAGTGCCGTGGCATCACAGCTCACAGCAACCTCAAACTCTTGGGATTAAGAAATTCTCTTGCCTCAGCCTCCCAAGTAGCTGGGACTACAGGCGCCCGCCACAATGCCCAGCTATTTTTTCGTTGTAGTTGTCGTTGTTGTTTGGCAGGCCTGGGCTGGATTTGAACCCGTCAGCTCTGGTGTATGTGGCTGGTGCTGCTGAGCTACAGGCACTGAGCCTTCATTCTTCTTTTTTAAGCTTTTTTCTACTTATAAAAATTGTTTTTTAACCTTTTAAACTTTTTAGTAAAAACCTAGACACAAACATAGATGTCAGCCTAGGTCTACACAAGGTCAGGACCATCAGTATCTCTGCCTTCACCTCTATATCTTGTCCCACTAAAAGGTCTTAAGAGGCAGTAACGTGCATGGATCTGTTGTCTCCTAGATAACAATGCTGCCTCCTGGGTACCTCCTGAAGAGCCTGCCTGAAGCATTTGCACAGTTAGCTTTTATTTTCTTTTTAATAAGCAGAAGGAGATTAAAAACATAGTATAATAAATACAAAAACAGTGACTTACAAGGTTGGATAATTAAGTTCATAGGCTCATCCTAGAAACAGTCCTATATACCTCATTGCTGAATGTCACTATACTCGCCTTCCAGGTATTTCCCTTGGCCATCTGATGACCATTGTGACAATCAACAATGAGGTATGTAGCACTTTTTCTAGAATGAGTTCACAAACTTAATTGTCAGAACCCACAGGGATAGCTGTGGCCATTCCAGAAGGTTGGACTAAGCACTGGTGTTGGTGCGTAGCTTCCTAAGGGGGGTGCCTCGAAGGTGACTGTGGTGATATTTACCAACAAGGCAGGTAGCACTTTTTCTAGGATGAGTTTGTGAACTTAATTGTCCAACCTCATAGTTATTTATTATCATTGTCAAGTGTCACACCCCATGCATGATTGCAAACAATAGACCTTACATGACTGGCTGTGTGGCAGGTTTGTTGACACCTGCATCCCTGCAAGCATGCAAGGAATGCCTTCACTGAAGTGCTCAGCTGCAGCATCACTCAGTGACAGGAACCTCTCAGCTACATGGGGCCACCATCTGGTATGACATGTGCCCTTGCCTGACCAAAATGCTGTTACGTGGCGCATGACTGTGTATGCTGCAGCCTTAGGGATTGGGATGGCACTGTTTGGTTGTGATTTCCGGCAGGCATCTAACTTTCTGAGGCTGGGTGGTGCAGCTCAGTTGTAGACTTTGCTGGGCTGCTCTTCCATGTTTCTGACCCTAGGACTTCTCTTGTCCTCCCCGGGTGTGGTCACTCCTGGATCTCAGAATGCATGGGCATCCAGGGAGCACTGTCCACTGTGGCCTGTCAGAGTCTACTGCCTCCAGTGCCAGGTGACCTCTAGAACATCTATCCCTCTGACAGTCACCCATGGGGTCTGTGTGCCCAAGTGCTGTGTTTGAGCAGAGTTTTGGTGCAGTTGCAGGCCTCTGCTTAGTACCACTGCTCCTGTACCCCTCAGGTATCCCAGCCACTGCACAGCCCTGTGCTGTGCTTACCTGCTCTGCCCCATGGAACAACCATCTTCTGTATCTGCTGCACACAGTGCTGGGCAGCACAGCTGGAAAGCAGTCAGGGGGCACAGTCCTGCACTCTGCTCTGGTACTTGAACACCTTTGCTTCTTATTTTTGTCCAGTTTTTAAAGTTGTTTATTGTGGGATCATGTGTCCTTACTCCTTCTTGGTTAGAATCAGAAGTCCAAAACCTTGTAATTTCCCATTTGAGTTGATAATATCATTATGAACTCAGAATTTACTTTACCTTAAAAAAATTAATAAATTTTATTTCTTAGAGCAGTTGCATTCTACAATGCAGAAAAATGTTTGAAAGTTTAGAGAGCTGCACCCCCACCCCCCACACATTATCTCCTACTGTTGATGAAGCAGTACAGATACATTACTATTAATAGAGGTTTGGGTTAGGCCACTCTGTGCTGAACGCGGGCTCTGACAAAGCACTGGTAGCATGTGTCCATCATTATTGCATCACACAGGAGAGTGTCCCTGCCCCCTCCCAAATCCCTGATTTCACGTACATTTCTCATCCGCCCTCCCTGAGCCCTCAACCACTAATCTTTCTACTGTCTCTTCACTTTTGCCATTTGCAGAATGTTTTGTAAGAAACTACAAAATCATCTTCCCAAGTAGCTTTACCATTGAGAAAACTCAACACTGTTTTACCATAAAATCCAGCTATTGCACTCCATGGTATTTACCCAAAGGATTTTCAAATTTATGCCCATATGGCAGTCTGCACATGGATGTTTATAGCAACTTTGTTTATAATTGCTAGAACCTGGAAGCAACCAAGATGTACATGGAAAATATAAGCCATGATACATCCAGACAGTAAAATATTACTCAGCATTAGAGGGAAGTGAGCTATGAAACCATGAAAAGGCACTAAGGAGCCTTACCTTTATATCACTAAGTTCAAGAAGCCAGTCTGAAAAGACTACATACTATGTGATTCCAACTATATGACATTTGGAAAAGGCAAAACCAGGGAGACAATGACAAGATCCGTGATCACCGGGACTGAGGGAGGGAGGAATGTGGTGGCAGAGCACATGGATATTTGGGACAGTGACACTGCTCTGTGTGATGTGCTAATGGTAGACACATGTCATTACACATTTCTCCAAAGCCGGAGAGTGTCCAACACCAGGAAGGACTCTGATGTGAACCTGGGCTTTGGGTGACAGTGATATGTCAGTGTGTAGGCTGTGGACTGTAGCAGACCTTCCCCAGGGTGCTACTACTAGGGGAGGCTGGGGAACAGGAGACATGGGAACATTCTCTGTTCTGTGCTCAATTTTGCTGTGAACCTAAAACGGCTCTAAAAAATAAAGTATGTATATAAAGGCCATCAAGTCCCTCAAGACTTCGTAGTGTCACAGCAGAAAGTGTCCTTGGCATGAGGGAGGGTAGTGAACAGGCTGCCTGCCTGTGACCCTGTCTGCTGATGGATGGGAAGAGATGTCTGGCGACCGTGACACAGGTGCAGTATGGAGCCGATGCCTGTAAGGTGCTGCTATCTTGGCTTACAGGGAAAGTGCACAGGGGTGGTCAGGCTCACACCACCCCTACAGCCTCTAAGCCCTCAGGGGTAGCTCAAGGCTGCAGTGTCTCCCACGGGCTGTCCTGGCTGAGGCAGGTAGTCCTCAGATTGCACTGACCTTTCCTGCTTCAGGTCTGGCTCCAAGACCAGGGACCCAGAATGACTCTGGACAGCTGCTGTGTCTCCCTTCCCATGACGCACATGGAGTCCCTGCAGCACTCAAAGCTGCTGTAAGGTGGACTCAGGTCCGATCTCTGTCTGTTGTTCTAACTCAAGCCCTGTAGCCAACTGCCACTACACTGTCACTGTTCAGTCACCCAGGCATGGGGACTGGGGGCAGGGAGGGGGGGTTGGACAGATCTTGTTGCAGGGCTATTGAGGTGAATACTGGCCACCCTCTCAGTCATGAGCTCTGCTCCCTGGACCAGTGCAGACCTAGAGTCTGGGTGAGGGCCCTGATCCTCCTTTGAGCACAATGTGGACCTTCTTTTCAGAGCTAAGGTTTCTCTGGTACATCCACAGCGAGGGTCCCTGTCTCAGGACACCGAGGCTGGTGCCCTTTGCTGCTGCCTGTTAGGCTGCTGTGCCCATCTTGCCTCACTGGCTCCATTCTGTTTCTTGGCCTCTCATGTCCAGAATCCTCTCTGTCCCATGGATATTTGGGAGCTGCTGCCCTGTCACAGCCAGGCTGGAGATGCTGTGTGGTCTCTGGCCCCATAAGGGGCTGTAACAACCCATGTCACAGATGGGCAAGTGCTGAGTGAGGTCACACAGACTCCGACCCCTGTGGGGAGGGGTCAGAGGGAGGCCAGTACAGTTCTGGAGCAGTGCAAGGAGAACATATTGCCACCTTAAGCCACATGTACCTTCTAGGTCCTTTAGTGCAGCCTTTAGGCAGAATCCAAATTTTATAGAACGAGTTTTTTATTTTTTATTATCATTTTATTTTTATTAATGTATTTTGTTTGTCTTTTATGTTGTTACTTTATTTTTTAAATGAACATATTTAAAACTCCAAAGAATAAAATAAGTTTCATTGAAACAATCCTCCAGACTGACCAAGCACAGTGAGAACATTAGTAAATCATAAGGCTAAACTGACACTGCTATGCTCAGGACTTAGTTCTAACACCCACCCATCCCCTCCCTGGCCTGACTGGTACCACCACCACGAAGCTGGTTGGTGAGAGTTTATGGGGGTAAAGTTCACCAGCCCATTATCAGCTTTTGACAATGATGCAGTATGTTTCTGTTTGAAGTGGAATTTGTGAGCAGTCGCACAGCTCAACAGTATTTTTTAATTCCATTTGTTTAATAGCCCATTATGTCAAAGAACACCAAGAGAACAGCTAAGGAAGAAAACAGACTTTTGAATGAGGACTGGGAATTACAATATTATCTTGTTTCTGCTAAAGATAAGATGATTTTCCTGCTTTATGATACTGCAATACCAACATTCAAGAAATTCAGTGCTCATCAGCGTTGTAACACCCGTAAGGACTACAAATATTTAAAACTAGAGGGTGAGGCATGAAAGGTTATATTACAGAAATTAAAAGAAGAAAAGCAAAAGCAACAAAGATAGGTCTTTCAAGAAGCAATAAGACCTGGAAATAATACCATGGAAGCAACTTATAAAGTAGCTTCTATAATAAGGGGAAGAGGGAAGCCATTCAGTGATAGAGAAATTGTAAAATAATGCATTGTTGAGGTTGTGTGATGCTTAGACTCAGTAAGGTTTCAAAGCACAAGCAACTGACCCTTTCAAGGAGAACCATAACTGACCTGCAGCATGGATTCGCCTTCAACTTAACAGAACAACTTCATGCAGTGCTTCAAAAAGAAAATACAGGGTGCCCTAAAGGCATGCAGAGAGAAAATGGGAAATAGTAGCTAAATGTACAAAATTTTACAAAATATTTACAAAATATCCTCTACATGTTGGCCACTTCTTTGTAAAATTTTACAATGAATATTTTGTAAATAAAGGTACATTTAGCTATAGTTTCCCATTTTCCCTACATATGTGTGGCAACCTTTGGGACACACTGTATTACTCACTTGTTCTGGATGAATGAAACTACTGACTCAGTGCTGGCGTTATTCTTCATTCAGGTCATAACAGAAGATTTTCTTCACTATGAAGAGTTACTTACTCTGGGTACTCTTGTAAACAGAACATGGGGAATAGGTATCTGCAACTTCCAAGATAAGTGTGAAATTGGACTGAGTTTGGTAAATTTAGTGAGTGTATGTACAGATGGTGCACCTTCAATGACAGGAAAACACAAAGGGTTTATTGCACAGATAAAACAGTATTAATGGGTGGCGCCTGTGGCTCAACGGAGTAGGGCACCGGCCCCATATGCTGGAGGTGGCGGGTTCAAACCCAGCCCTGGCCAAAAACTGTAAAAAAAAAACAGTATTAACAAATCTAGACATTCTCCTTTCTTTCCACTGTATCTGCATCAGCAAAATTTCTTTCTAAAGCTATTATTTTAAGTGATACTTTGTAACAAGTTGTAAGTAATGTTAACTATAGTCCTGCAAATGTAACACAGCATTGTCAATTTCCTAAAGAAGGATGAGATATTCCGTATGGATTTACCATATCATTCTAAAGTGCCTTGGGTATTGCAGGATGGGTGTCAACCAAAATGTTATTTCTGTAAGAACAGATAAATTTTATGAAGAACAGAATCAGCAATGTGAATTATTGAGTGATTTCTGTAGGAATGCAGCATTTCTGTGTAATATCACATTAAATCAAAGCGACTTGAATACTTCTTTGCAAGGTAAAAGTAAGTCTGTGATACATGGAAAAAACATCTAGGGATTCTTTGTTTCACAACACATCTTCAAAAGGAAATTTCAGATGAACTCTTCCCAGTTAGCAAAGGTCACTGATGAGCAGCATGATATGTGCAAATCGTGTGAGGCAGCTATTACAGGCCTGTCAATGGAGAATACAGTGAAAGGTTCACTGACATTGAGAATCATGACGTCACATCAAATCAGCATTTCAGCCTCATCAGGCTGAGGTCAGCAAGGCACCTGAGGAAGCTCACGTGGAACTGACTGAGCTCTCAGTAGGTGACATTGTAGAGTCACTGTTTGATGCTTGGAAAGATCCAATTGAAATGGGGAAAATGTGGTAGAACACCCACACCATGCCGGAAATGCTTTCTTGCTTTTCAACCACTTACTTCTGCAAATCTGCATTCTCCTACCCAACCCAAATCAGGACGCCCTTAAGGTCACAGATGACTGACACCGTCTAGAGGATCAACTGAAACTGGGACCTCCGTGCTGCAACCAGATGTTCACATGCTTTCCAGCAAAAGCAGACACAACCAAGTCATTAAAATGTTAGCTAACTTTAAAATAAGTAGTTTTTCATTTTTGAAATTATTAAGTACATAGTAATTAGATTTTTATAAAATAATGTAGTTTTTTAAGTTTATCTAGTTGAAGTTTCTTGAATATGACATCATTTGGTTACAGCTAAATTAATGTGGCCTCCCGCAGGAAAAGTTCCTCACCCCTGGTCTGGGCTCTAGGGGTCCTGGTTTCAGGGCCCAGGATGATGAGTGCATGAGCGGCTTTGGCTTTGTCCTGGAGCCCCTGGGTTTGTCTTTGAGAAATGTTCAGAGCCATTTCCCCTTTACATTGACTAAGTAACAGTGACTAAGACAGTAGAGCCTTTCTGCCACCTAGTGGTAAGGATTTTACGCAATAAAGTCGCACTGCCCTTGGTTTTGGTATTCACTAAGAAAGGGACAATACCAAATAGGAAGTGCCTTTGTCCCTCCTCAGAGGACCCACTGACCGGCCCTGTCTAGACTGTAGCAGCCACCAGACCTGTTCCGGGGAACAGGTGTGGGGAATTGGGAGGCCGTCTCCATGAGGGTACTGGCATTCCTATAGAGGGGGTTCCAAGGGGGAGACAGCCTCCACCACTGTGCTTGGTCGAATAATTTGTTTTCTGTCAGAGAATCCTCATGTCCAGTGCTGACATGCCTGCAGTTACCATCTGGGTTAACTTGGTGTTTCCGCATCCTTCCAGAAACAGCACCTTCCTCAGGGCAGTTTTCACCTGCCCCTCCTCTGGCTCCATCTCTGCTGTGCCTGTGGAGGATGGTGGGGCCTGGGCTCAGTCTCCCCTGTATGACTCCTGGATCTCTCCCCAGCCTGTCACATGCTGAATCCCAGACTGTATCTCTAGCCCTGTTGCCTGTTGTGGCCATCAAGTAGCCCCCTGCCCATGTGGTGTGTCCAGGACTCACCTCTGGTGCTCCTGGCCTAGGCCACTCACCATGACCTCCGCATGTCCTGGACAGCAGCCCCCTCCACTCAGATTCCAGGCCAGAGTGTCCCAAGTCCACACCCTGCTGTCTGCAGCCTGCCCTTACCCCACCAGCCCCCATACTATCCTGAGGATGGGTCCAGCTCCGCCAGCCCTGAGGCCTAATCCCTGCACTACAGTCCACATGCTGCCTGTTGAGGGCAGGAGACTGACCAGCCAGACCCCTGTGCTGTGGACACACTGTTCTGCCATGTGAGCTGTGCACCCCACCTTCCCCAGTTGTCACCCTGGCTCACACCTCACCCTTCTTTATGTTGACTCTGTGTCCATCTCATGGGACATTACCCTCCTTCTGGCCTGCCAGCCACTGACCTGGCTCCTTCACACGACTGCTGTGGAGGCTCTAACCCTGCTGCTCTGGCCTGGGGGCCCCTGCGGTGGGGGACTGTGGCCCCAGGTCACACTCAGATTCCTGATGCTTCTTTTCTGTCATCTTCCTACCTTCTTTTCCTAGCAACTTAGACTTTTATCTTATCCCTAAATCATGACTTTTGAGAAATTATATTCCATATACTGAACCTTAAGGAAAAATTCAGCCCAAATTGAGCTTTGTTATGTGCTCTCACTTGGGATGCTATTTGGTGACGTCCTTCAGTGTTAGACTTTCAGCCATAATCACTCTCTCATCTTTCTGTTTTTAACTTGAGACAATTTGCTCTCATTTAATCATTCATAAGGATCAGGAGAAGTGAAGAAAGGCTCCTACACAGGCACACACCTTCTTGTCCTTGAACAAGAAAGGAGCTGCCCAGCTGGGCCCAGCCTCACCACTGTCCTAGGCTCTCACCCCACTCATCTGAACTTTGGTTGCTTCTAACACTGCCCAGCTCCTGTCACTCTTCTCTCTTGGAACTTTCCTGCACATTTTTGCGTTCTTTTAAAAGTTTCATGGCTAAAACTGGACACACACACACACACACACCCAAGAAGCTGTGAATTAACCACAGTGAGAATTGTCCTTTTTTTTTTTTTTAGGTGACTTTAGAAATAGTTTCTTTTAAATGATTCCTTAAAAATTTTGCTGGGTTAAACAAAGAACAGATTTTAGAGGAAGAAAAATACTGACCTAAATAAGGCAATGAATGAAAGAGGCATAGAGATGACTCGATTCTTAGCAGGTTCCCAGTGATCCAACACAGGACACAGTCGGGGGCAGGGCAGGTCCCTCCTGGCCATGAGTCTCTTGGACATCTCTTGTCCTTGATGACCTGGGCAGTTTTGAGGAGGTCTGGTCAGGCATTTTGTGGGGTGCCCCTCAGATGGGAGATGTCTGATGCTTTCCTCATGGGGGAGGAGCTCCCGAGGGGACCTGCCCTTGTCATCACCTGGCTTCAGGGCACACAAGTAGATGCGACTGTCTCTTGAGATGCTACCCTGAGTCTGGCTGGTGTCGGCCAGGTTCTCCCTGGATAGTGACTCTCTCCTCCTTTCCACACCATCTTCTTGGAAGCAAGTTGCCGTTCTTGGCCCACACGTAAAAAGTGAGATAAGGGTAGAGTTTTGTTCACCTCTTTTCAAATTCTCTTAAGATTTTTTATTGATGTAGCAGGTGAGATTAGAGTCAGCCTTTGATTTTTTACGTGTTGTTCTAAAGCTAATCGTATTAACTTACCTAAATGGTCTCTCTATTGCCGTGATTCTTTGTATGGAGTCCTATTCTGTTTTCTTAGTTGTCCTTACAGCTTCTAGCCTGGCTGCTCTGCTGTGCTGGGAACATGTAGCATCTGTAAGCATCTTAGGGAATGTCAACCTTCAAGTCCTTGGGTGGCCTTTCATGCTGCTTGGTCCAGTAGAAGTCTGGGCAGCATTTTGGTCAGGATCATATCACATCTTTTCAAGAGTGGACCATGCAGCCACTCAACCTGCCTAGTCCCACCTGGGGCATGGACTTTCTTCCCACTATGCAGACTCCCTTAGATATCTGGCTCCAGCTGGCTGAGGGCTTATGTTTTGTGAGTCTCAGACTCTCCCAGAGGCGTGGTCAGTGCTGGCCTGCAGGGCAGCTCCCCAGGGAGAGTCAGAGGCCAGGGCCTGGCATCCTGTGTGTTCTTCAGAGAGAGAGGTGTGGGGCTGCACTGAGTGCCTGCTCAGGCCTGCTCCATCAGTGACAGGCAGGAGTACACAGATCAGCAGCCTGCGAGTTTGGTTCTGCTCCTGCTGTGGGTTTCTGGGTCTGGCTTGTGTACCCAGAAGAGTTCATAGTATTTTTATTTTAGTATAAATCCAAACACATGGTTATTTACATTTATTTCTTTGAAGCTCAATAGCTATACAACTTTTGGCTTTGAAAGTTTGAATTTTTGCCTACTGACAGACCTTTGTTCCCCAAGTACTCAGGTCACAGAGGAGCTGGCAGGATGGGGCTCAGGCTCTGGTCAAGTGGAAGTCCTTCCTGGGGCTGCCCATGTGAGGTGAAGCACTGCTTAGAATGAAACCCAGTGATAGTGACCAGGCTGTGCCACCCGCTTTCAGCACAGAGGCTGGTGACCAGGCTGTGCTGCCCACCTGCCTTCAGGGGCAGGATGAGCTCAAGCATAACTCACTAAAAACAACATGCATGTGTAGGTCCTGCCTGAAAATACTGCTTTATTTTGTGTTTTCCTCAGTTGGATTAGATTGAAATTTCCTTTTCACCAAAAAGGCCCACATTCCCAGCAAGCCTCTGCCTGCCCACTGTGTGGTTCCCCAAGGAGTCTTGTCCCTTGTGAGTGGCCTGGGAACCATGGCGCCAGCTGACCACTTGGCAGCTGTGTTCTCCATAGGTTTCACCAAAGGAAATTGTATCCCAGCCACATACCTGTCACATGTAGCTGTGCACACACGTGTTCACACATCCAAACCAGAGCAGAGGCACACTCCTTTGATGTGTCTGCCCTGCATCAGGGAGCAATACAGCCTGGCCCAGCCGTTGTGCTTCAGTAGCATCACCATTGACTCTTTCTGCTGCCTGACAAGTCGCTGCTGGCCCCTCTGTGCAGCAGCTCCTGGAGACGCGGTGTGGGCCTGGCGCAGGCTCCACCCTTGCCTATGTAGGACCCAAGGCAGAGCAGATTCCCTGGAATAAATACTGTTCAATTTGTGATTTCCGCCATCTTAAAATGATTACTTTTGACAGTTCTTTCTGATTTGTTGTGACTTGGTGGGGAGAGGACTTGCCAAACTCTGCAGTCTGTCCTCCAGAAGCCCCACCTCCTTGTGCTGCTCTGGATACCCAGGAAAATGCAGCTAGTTTTCAGAGCATCTGTGGTTTTAAAATGCTTAAGAGTTCTGCTATATGTTTTGGATCTCATGTTTCCTTCTGTGCACGCTGTACATTCTCCAGGAGACTCTTGGGGCATTAGGCCAACTTGTATCAGAAAGATTGGCTTTCAGAGCCACATCCCAGAATTCTTAAACTTAATCTCAGAAGGACAAGGCCAGGCTGACCTCATGTCCAGTATGTCCTGTGATGAGATTTTCACATTAGGTTTGCTTCATTCACAGAGATGCATCACAGAGTCAGCCTGGGATTTTACAGTAAAACTGCCTCTGCACCAGATCGGTGAGTCCTTGCTCCACACCCTGGTCTGGACTTCTGAGGTGTGTAAGCCTTAATGGCTAGTACACGGGTGGACTCTGAGGGGTGTGGGTAGCAGCGATGGTTCCACTGGGGAGTGCAGAGGGCAGCCCCTAATGTGTGTCCAGCCTGTTTCACTGGCTGCACCACTGTCTCAGGTCTGCCCAGGCTGTACTTCAAGAACACAGCTGCCTGTGTGTGGGAAGCTCCCAGCAAAGCCAAGCAGGACCCTGGGTCATCAGAGCAATGACACTGTCATGCCAAGCAGCTTCCTCATGGAGTTATGGCGTGGGGTCTGAGTACAGTTTTATTTGAAAGAAATATGTTTCCCCTGGGAAAATGTCCACACACCTCCAAGTCCTACTCTACAGGTGGTGGCTGCAGAGAAGGGGCATCCCCAGCTACCACGTCTGGCCTACAGTAGGCACTGCTGGTGGGCTCTCTCCTGAAGCTGCAGGGCAGGTCACTTGATGCCAGAACCCTGCCCTAAGGTTGTTGGGAGTCCAGCAGTAGGGGGATGAGCTCCTGGCGACTCCAAGGTGAAAACTGGGACAGGCCATCCCAAACCTGGCACCTAGCTGGGTTCCCAGGAGGAAGGGCTCCTTCAGACCCTGTCACCTCTCTGACTGCCCTGTGGAGTCTCATCTGTTCCCTTACAGAAGGAAGGGCATTTGCCCTCTAGGGCACAGCTGCCCCTATGGAGAGCCAAGGTCTCCCACATAGGCAGCCCCGTGGGTAGGAAAGGCCTGATGCTACCCAGGCCCAGCACCTGTCCCATAGTCACGGGGTCCTGGCAGGCTGCTCCCTGCTGTGGCTCTGGGTTGCCTGTCTGGCAGGAGGCACCTGTCTTATATTGTAAGGCTCATGCAGCCCTTTCCTTATTTGCTATTAGGGGTGGTGCTCAGGGCCTGAACTGACCTTGTCTGGGGTGAGCCCAGTTAGGCACAATAGCAGACGTGGGATTGTTGGTGCCATTCATTGTTCGTGGGATGTGGGGGCCCATGTGGTGGCATCTTTCACTTCCTAGGAGGGATTCATCACACATGGTTGCATTCTTGATGCTGGTAGAAAAATAAATTCTAAGGGTTTTTTTCTTTATTTTAACCACCAATATTAAACTATACTTATTTCCAAGTGTAGTTACTTATTTACTAGCTATGAAACAAAAAATACATAACTAAAAATAGGAGAAGAAAAAAACAAGAGACAAATTTGGCATCATCAGTTACAGCAATAGATTGAAATGTCAAAAGTTGCTATTAACAGACAGACTCTGGTGAACTGCAGGTCCACACAGCAATACAGAAGGACATGAAAATACCTATTTTATCTACATAAAATTCTGGAAATGCAGTGTCTGGTGGCTCAGAGCAGATCCCTGGGCGTCTGCGCCCAGGGAGGTAGAGGCAGTATGTGCTCTCCAAGTTTCCCACAAGTGTAGCCGAAACGCCAGGGCATTTTGTGCCAAACCAGCATGCAAGACTCTGATGGAAATGGGGGGCCAGGGTCTCGAGGCCCAGAGACGTGAGTGAGTCCTTGGGTTTTTTTTCCGCATTATAGGTCCTAAATGGGAAAGCCAGAAACTGGAAATGCTTGTAATTGACTTTGTCAGTGGGAATTGACCAAACTTTAATTTAGGAGCTAGACTTAAATTGCAGATCTAAAGTTACAATTGGCTGTCTTTGCTTATGGGAGGATATGCATCCTGAAAGGTTTCCAGGCCAGCAAAGAATTTCCTCATACATGATTCAGGAGGGCTATCAGGGGAGACACCTGAGGCCTTCTGCCTTTCCCTGGAGGCCTGGCTAACAGTCTTCTGTTCTGACACCAGGTCCAGAAGGGATAGTTTTTCATTTGGAGTGGGGTGATTTAGCAGGACTCAGCTCCAGGCTTAACTTACTTAACTTTCCTTTTGGTATAAGGAGCTTGGTGGGTCCTGAGATTTTTTATTTTCCTTCACAGCCCCCCTTGTTCTTCAGGGAAAGCTTATGAAGACCTGAGTGTGTGGTTGTTTGTTTCCTCTGATCCCATGCCACCAGGAAGGCTCCTTCCTAGGAAGTCATGTCCTCTGGGGGGTGGGAGTGGTGATTAAATCAGAATAGGACCTTTTCGCAGCCTCACAGGGAAAGTCATCTGGAACCTGGCAGACCCTCCTCACCCTAACCCCTTCAGTTGTACATTAAATCAATTGTAATGTCTGGACCAGTCTCTAAACTAGTTTTTTTTTTTTTTTTTTGGTGGGGGTGGGTTCTGAAGTATTTTCAGATTTCAGCACAGTAAAACAGATTTTACTAGATGTAATTTAAATCATGTTCAAGTGAAGTTTCTGAGAAGCCCACATATCAGCAGATGCTAAGATTATTGATGTTAAGTTGCTGTTTTTTCTCCAGAGTTTAGGGTGTCTTACTTCATTTTGCATGACTTTGAGAAAAGCAGTTTTAATTTTTAGTGATTCCAAATCAAAATAATGGAAGAAAAAATTGTAAATGTTAGTTTGGAGACTTATAGCCAGGAAAAAATTCAAGATCCAGGCCAAAGTGCAGGCAAATGCTAAAAGCCAAACAATGAACAAGGCTAGACTCTAATAACAGGTGTTCTACAGTTTTACTTTGAAACTTAGTTTTTCTCCCTCCAAGGCAATGTCTTTCAACTTTTTTTTTATCTCACGGCACATTTGAACCTATACTTAAACTTCTATGGCACACTTAAATTATATTCATCAAAAAAAAGTAAAAAAAAAAAAAGAATATACTTACGGTGCTTTGAACTTCTCTAAAAAAATAATTTAACGAATGTTCTTTAAGAATTTTCAGGCACAGTGGTTGAAAGCTGCTGCCCCAAGGGCTTTTCACTGGCTGATTCCTCAGAGCAGTCTGGTCACGTCTGAAAACACACCTTCTAGGCAAAGCCATAGTAAAATAGCCAGTGCCTCCAACTGTGTCCTTTTAAAAAAGAAAACAGGTTCTAAGTTTAGGCAAATACCTAAATTGGGATAAATTAAGAATACTCACAATTAGTTTCCAAATTCTAGAGAAATCAGGCAGAAAGTGATTTAAATTTTTGATTACAAATGTATACTTTACCCAATTCATTATAAACTATAAGTAACTTTTAAAAAACATTTTCTTAACTCTGGAAAACAAAACAAAAAAGAATCTGCATATTTCAAACAAAAAGGTCATGAAGAAAATCATTTTAGTTCCATATAAATTAACTCTTTTTCTGCTCGATGGTAGGTTAGCAATCCTTACAAATGCTTTTTATTTAGAGTCCTATAATTTTTCTTCTAGCCAACAGTATAATCTCCAAAGTTTCTGGAAACCTATATTTAAGAGTACCTGTAGCAGTCCTTTCCATAATTTTTTAATGAATAAGCAAGTTTGGACTATAGCTCATTATAAAACACTTTTTGAGAAGAATCAAAGTGAAACAATAATTGTGGATGACAACAATCTTAGGAAGCCCACAGTCAAGGACACAAATGGCAGGGAGATTTAGTTATTTCTGTGGCACACAACTTAACATAATAACCATAATTATTACTGATAACATATACTAAGACATACTAAAATTTTAGAAATCTCATATCACTTAGGAATATGCATTACTAATATATTTCTATAAATACAACCCAAAGAAAGCTAAATGCCATTTTATGTTTTGATGAAGTCCAATTTATTACTTTTCCTTTCATGGATCATGCTTCATGTCATATCTAAGAACTGGGTGCCCCAGATCCTGAGAATTACCTCCTGTGTTTTACACTAGTTGTTACAGTTTCTTGTTCTACGTTTAATTCTGCATACAATCCATTTTGAGTGAATGTTTTGTCAGGTGTGCGGCCAAGGCTGAGGTTCCTCTCTTTGCCTACTGTGTTGTCCCAGCGCCGTTTGTTGAAAAGGCTTTTTCACTTTCTCAAAGACTACTTGGAGTGTGTTGGTTTGTTTCGGGGTTCTCTGTTGGCGTTGATGACACTCAGCTGGCTGGCGTGGGCTTCCTTGGGTCTCTGCTGGAAGTTCCTCTGTAGCCCCTTCCCCTACTGCACTCTGGAAGTGTAGTCCTGGTCTGCATGTATGTGCCCCTAAAATTCACATGGAAGCCTCAGCCTCAATGGGATGCTTAGGAGTGGAGGCTGAGGCTTCCACATGACAGGCCATGAAGGTGGGGGCCTCAGGATGGGGTCAGTGCCTGGTAACAGGACCCCAGGAGGTCTCAGGTTCTCTTTCCACCTTTTGAGAACATAACATGTGGCAAGCACCCTAGAGTCTGACCCTGCTACAATCCTGGCCTTGCACTTCCAGCCTTCAGAACCAGGAGAAACAAATTTCTGTTGTCTATAAGCCATCCAGTCTCTGATGCTTTGTCACAGCCACCTGAACTGACCGGACACATGCTGTTTATGAATTTGAGGTGATTTCCCTCTATTCTTAAATTGCTGGCAGTTTTTTTCAACATTTTTCATAAAGTGATGTATCTTATAGTTATTTTTATACTTTAACTTGTTGATATAATGGATATTGATAGATATTTGAATATATAGCACCAGCTGTGCATGCCTGAATAAATCCTACTTGGCTACAGTATAAATGTTGTATATATACGCTGGACTCATTTTTTGCTAATTTTGTTTATTTTAGTTGCATCATTGTTCATGAGAGAGATTGCTCTTTAATTTTCTCTTGTTATACTATCTTTATACTGTCTTTATTATCAGAGTCAAAGTAGCCTCAAAAACCAAGTTAATAAATATTCTGTTTTCTCTTTTCTGTAAGATTGCCTGAAGTTGGTGTTCATTCTTTAAATGTTTGGTAAAATTCTCCAGTGAAACGATCTGGTCTTGGGAATTTCTTTTGCTGGAGCTTTTTATTACAAACTCAACTTCTTAACTGCTATAGGGATACTGAGATTGTCTATTTCATTTTTTATTGATTTTTGGTAGTTTACTGTTCCTTGAGTCTCTTATTCATTTGAGGCTTTATTAAAGTGTGCTTTGAGCATGTCCGTAAATGCTCAGTGCACCACTTTGAAATCCTTGCTAGGTAATTCTGGTTTCTCTGTTGCCTCACCAATGCCATCTGTTGATTTAGTATGACAAACAATTTTTGTATGTATCATGGAAAATTAGGTTATTATGTTATGAGATTCTGAATCTTACATACGTCTTCTGTTTTAGCCCCCGTTACCTCATGAAGGAAGGACTCACAGTTGACTCTACCCACACCACTGTGCAGGAGTAGCCCTGGTCTGTGGGCAGGAGTGGGAGTCTGGGCCCTGACTTGACCCACACGGGTGGGGTTGTGTGTATGTGTGTGTGTTGGCATTGTTAGATGTGGGCAGGAGTGGGAGTCTGGGCCCTGACTTGACCCACACGGGTGGGGCTGTGTGTGTGTGTGTGTGTGTGTTGGCATTGTTAGATGTGGGCAGGAGTGGGAATCTGGGCCCTGACACAGCCCGTGCTGGCACAGGTGGGCAGTGTGTGTGTGTGTGTGTTTGTGTGTGTTGGCATTGTTAGGGTGCTGTTTTAGGGACTTGTCTGGAATATACGGGAGGAGTAAACAAAGCAAAACAAATAAACAAAAACAACAAGAATCGTGAACTCGTGGATTATTCAAATCTCTGGGACCCTAGTCAGTCTCCCTCCTCTCTCCCTTCCAGATTTTCTTAGTTTTGGTCCATATATAATATCCAGCTTGCTGGCTGCCTCAGTAGGAAGAATAGGGAGAAGTGTGGCTGCTCCATCTTGTCCAGACCTGTGCCTTTTAATTAGTGCTATCATCTGTGTTTTTTAAAAAAAAAATTTTTGGCAGTTTTTGACCGGGGCTGGGTTTGAACCCACCACCTCAGGCATATGGGGCCAGCGCCCTACTCCTTTGAGCCACAGGTGCCACCCTAAAAAAATTTTTTTTGTATTAACCTCACCAGCGAGAGAACTAGACTCTCTGCTATGTTCAGGAAATGTTCTGTCACTATGTGGTACGCTGCTTTGGGAAAATCTCATGCATTATTGCACTGAGCACTCGTTAGAAGCTGCTAACTGAGTGCATCCTACTCCACGATCCTTTTTATGAGTGGATGGTGAGGGGAGTACAGTGCTGGCCTCTGAGCCCTTCATGTGACCACATGCTGCCTGGCTTTAGAGACCCAACATGGCACATTGTCTACCCCTCTCTCCACATTGTCAAAGCCCCGGGACACTTGCTGGGATAAAACTCAGCTTGGCTAGAGAATGTAAATAGCCAGAATAAAAGCAGACAGCAATTAACCCGGTTCCTCTGTTCCCTTGGAGCTTTGTCTCTGTGTGGGTGTTAGCAATGATCCGTGAAAGCAAGGCTGCGCAAAAGGCCAGTGTCTCCTCGTCTCTTACGTGAGGCAGCTGAGATGTCTCCAGATGTTAAGCCACGTAAGTGTCAAAGTTAGGGTACAAACTTCCTCTCCAGATAAATTCCTAAGAAGGCTAGGTCTGAGTTGATAGATAAATAACACCCTCCCCTGCCGCCGCCGGATACAAACAGGTCGTCTTCAAAAAGATCATAGAAAATACATATTATGCAAAGACAATGCATGGAGTTCAACTTTTGTAGCAAAATAAAATTGTTATTTGTTATAACATTTATTATTAACAGACTTGTTATAACATTTTCTGTACAGAATCTAGTTTGAGGCACTAAGAAGCCTAAGGTGTCATTTTGAAAAGACCCCCCATCAGAGCAACATGAATTCTGCTAAAATTGAAGCAAGAATAGGAAGCTTGGGTGGAAAAATGGTGACATCACTGACGCTTTACAAAACATTGGTGTCTTAAAGAAATCAGTGGTTCATAAACTGACAATTCATTTTAAGAAGGGGCAAGATGATGTTGAAGATGAAGCCCACGGTGGCACCATCCACGTCCGTTTGTGAGGACAAAACTCACCTTGTTCCTGCCCTAACTGAAGGGGACTGACAGTCAACAGCACGACAGTAGCCATTACCACGGACATCCCAACCGGCTCAGCTCACATGGTTGTGATGGAATAACGGAAGTTGGTCTCTCTCCAGGATGGCACCAGGCCATCTGCAGACAAGGGCACAAACACATGGGACCACGGTCTTTGGAGCTTGTAACAGGAGTGAAAACGTGGCTTCCCCGATGTGATCCTAAAGACGCAGCACAAAGGGATGGCTGCTGGGTGTGAATGTGTCCAGTCATGGCCAAAGTGGACCAATGAAGAGCAAAGGTCACAGCAACAGTTTCTGGGATGCTCAAAGTATTTTGGGTGTTGACTTTCTGGAGGGCCAAAGAATGATAACATCTGCTATTAGGAGCTTATTTGGAGAAGGCCAACCAAAGCTCTAGCAGGGTAGCACCGGGAAGCTTCTCCAGAGGGTCCTCTCCACCCAGCCACGCTCCTGCTGCCACTCTGTCCTGATTTGGCTCCTTTTGGCTTCTTTTCATTTTCTACTCATAAAAGCTCTATAAGGACACCCATTTTTCTTCTGCTCACAATGTGAGGAAGACTGCACGGGCAAGGCCAGGTCCCCAGCACCTCAGTTCTGCAGGCAGGGATGCAGTGGCTGGTGTCCAAACACACCCAGTGTCTTGGCCTTGATGGAGCTTTTGTTGAGGAATAAAGTTAATACTTTAAATTTTTATCTTTTAATTGTGTTTTTCTACGAACTTTGCGAAGTCTTCTCATGTGCATTTTGTGTGTATAGTTTTTGCTTTAACTAAAGCTGAATAAAATTTTGTGTCAAGCAGAGCCTTTCTTTTATGAATTCTTAGACTTTTTCCCACTGGGTGCTACAGAGATTTAAGGGATCAGCTTGAAGACTCATCAAACTTCCATACTTGTGTTCCTGAGGAGCCCACCTAGCCAGGGGATCAGCAGTCCAGCCTTCCCATGCCCTTCACTCTTCTTAGCCGGCCTCCCACCGTATGGCCCCATAACAACCGTCATGGTTGTCACCTGCAGCAGCTGCCCGAGGGCCTGCCTGAGATTAGATGGGAGGACCCCAGCAGCTGCAGCAGGACAGCACTTTGCCTCCTGGTCTTATGATGTCCCAAAGCTTCTGGAGAAGCCCACACCATTTGTTAAGAGCTGTGATAACAGTGTGAGCTGCTTACGTACCCATATGCCGTGTGTGTGCACGTGTGTGTGCACTGTGTGGTTGACAGTTGAATGTGCCCAGGAGAGAGTGTGACATCTGTGGAGGCCCTGGCCTTTGAAGCTGATCTTCTATGGCAGCCTGTTCTGCAAGATGCTAGAAACCACTGCTTCTGTCACTGCTGTCTGGGCTGCTGGGCAGGGCAGGCCACAGAGTGGAGGAGAGGGGCTCTTGTACCCACTTGTCTTCTGTCTCCCACTGGGAAGGAGCAGAGCATCTCCTTGCTGGGGCTCTCCTCATCCTCACGTCCACCTCCACAGGTGGTACTCTCAGGCTCCCAGAGGCGTGTTGGCGTGGCTGGAAGAAGTGAGTCATCACTTCTGTGATGTCTGCCATGGTCTCACTCTCTGGTCTCATGGTGCTCCTGGGAGCTTAGTGGGATCAGGAATATATATGCCACGGGAATATGTTTCATGAGCAGGCTCCCTGTGTATGTTTCTAAAACTATGTAAGTGACCAGTGGAAGATCCTTTCGTTAAAGTCTATTGATTTTTGGTCTTGCCTTGTTACCCGGACTGTCATCTGAGATCTTCTGTGTGCTCTGACTTAAGCTAGGCTTGGTCGCACATATTTCAAGTATGTTTAAGAAGAAAGTCCGTTCTTTATTATTGGCACATAAAATCTGACGTGTGTGTACCTAATGTCTAGCTGTGTTACCCACTCTCTTTTGCGTTTACTTACTTGTTACCCCTTAGCTTGCTTTGGACTGATGGTGTGTTTCTATTCCTTTTTCTAGCACCTGCAGTTTCTGCTTTACTAAGCCAGCCTCTGTGTTTGGGGCTCATGTTGTTCTTCACTATGAGCTGAGTCCTGTGGGTTCCAGAGTCTCATCTGGCCTGGCTTGTACCCCGTCAGACATGCACATTGCAGCTCCTGCTTTCCAGCCTGCGTGGCTGCCCAGTGCACTTCTGCCTGTTCCTTGATATTTGGCCTTTTTTAATCACTTGGCAATTGTGTCTCTTGTATCAGGCAGAGTTGGTTTTGTGAGTCGGTCTGAAACTTGTAACGGGTGGGCTTAACTTGTTTACATTCATTTTTTTATTGATATAACTGATATGTTAAATCCCAACTGCCATATAATTTGTTCCTGTATTTAATGTACACATACGTGGTGTATCTTTTTATTTTGTCAATGTTGTCTGTCATTTTTGCTTTCTTCTCTTTTTAATTCTTTGGGCACCCAGGTGGGTCTGTACTTTCATTCTGTGGTTGCCTTGGTGGTGCATGTCTGTGTGGCTGCCGGCTCTGTGTGGGCCTCCTTCCCCAGCCCCGGCCTGCACCCTGGAAGAGCTCTCCCACACCCATCTTCCCATTCCTCTACCTCTGACTTGTTTGCTGTATTTTTCCTTTTCAGAACCGCATCCTCTGCAAAAAATACTTTCACGCTACTTCCCTATCCTTTTTATCACTTTTTATTTTAGTCTTTGACAAACAAAAAATCATTTTTGTTTATGCCACATTTCTTAGTTATCTCTTGGTTTGCAGGAGATTATCTTTTAGTAGGATCTCATGAAAGGCTTGTAAGCACTGCATTCAGTGAGTTCTTGGATATTCAAAACTATTTTTCTATAGCTTTAATTTTGAAGGACATTTTGGCTGACATAAGATCCTTTGGTCATAAACTTGAGTTTATGAAAATAATACTCCACTCTTCACTGATTTTGTACTTTGCTGTAAGAAAATATGACACCAGTATGACTTCTTTCCTTTATCAGTGGTTCGGGTTTGTTGCCTGGAGCCCTCAAATGTTCTCTAAAAAGTCTTAATAAATTGTGGGTGTGCCTAGGGTGATCTTTCTGGTAGTTTGTTCAGGGACGTTGTAAGCTTTTTCAATTCATAGACTTCTTTCCTGACAATACTTCTGGGATGTACGTGTTTTATAGCTTCGCTTTTCTTTTTGGGAAATGCCAGTGTGTATTCCTTGGCTCTACTTTGGTCTGTGTTCTGTATTTATCTGTTTTTTCTTTGACCATTTTTAGCCTCTTGATTTGTTTCGTTTTCTCTTCATGTGTTTTAGTCCCTTACACATCTAGTTGAATTTATTCTCTTTGACTAGGGTCTTTATTTCTAGGCTAATTTTATCTTTATTTTTACTCTCATTCATACAGAGTAAATTCACAGCTTCCACGTTGGTTCAGTGGTCCATTTGAATTCTGGATAGTTTAAGGTATTCATTTTTTGCTGTGCTCATATCTGTACCTTGTTGTAATGTTCTGAGTTGTGCTGGGGGCTGTGCTGGAGCTCCCTCCACTGTGTGGCTGGCAGATTGCACCTTCTGAACACATTTTAGTTTTCACTTTCTCTGTCCTTCACACAGAACCAAAGTGGACTTCAGAGAAGGTCTGCTACTTTGAGAAGATCATTTATCCGAAGAGATTTTGCATGCTTTTATTCCTGTTAATTTTAGAAGTTCTAAGATGTTTCCTGAACTAGCAATAACAGGTGCTTTTAACTGAAAGGGATGTGTTGAGGACCTGAGCAGCTCAGCAGGCTCCTGTCCATGAGCATTCTCTTCTGTTTGTCAGCAAAATGTGATTTTTCAAAAAATGAATGGGATTTTAGGAGTAGACCTAAATCAGTCTCTTCTGATACTTTGCTTTTCTCTTACTTCCATAGAAAACTTAATCTCCAGTCTTTCCCTTTCATCTCAACATTCCCAGATGTGCCTCCTCCTTCCCCAAATCTCTCTTTTCTCCAGGTATCAATGCCCTTAAATCACCACCTCTGTCCTCCTGTCTGTCCTCTACCAGAACCACTTCCCCACCCCAGGTCACCTCTGTCCTCCTGCCTGTCCTCTACCAGAACCACCGCCCAGGTCACCTCTGTCCTCCTGCCTGTCCTCTACCAGAACCACCGCCCCAGGTCACCTCTGTCCTCCTGCCTGTCCTCTACCAGAACCACCGCCCAGGTCACCTCTGTCCTCCTGCCTGTCCTCTACCAGAACCACTGCCCCACCCCAGGTCACCTCTGTCCTCCTGCCTGTCCTCTACCAGAACCACTGCCCCACCCCAGGACACCTCTGTCCTCCTGTCTGTCCTCTACCAGAACCACTGCCCCACCCCAGGACACCTCTGTCCTCCTGCCTGTCCTCTACCAGAACCACCGCCCCAGGTCACCTCTGTCCTCCTGCCTGTCCTCTACCAGAACCACTGCCCCAGGTCACCTCTGTCTTCCTGCCTGTCCTCTACCAGAACCACTGCCCCAGGTCACCTCTGTCCTCTACCAGAACCACTGCCCCACCCCAGGACACCTCTGTCCTCCTGCCTGTCCTCTACCAGAACCACTGCCCCAGGTCACCTCTGTCCTCTACCAGAACCACTGCCCCACCCCAGGATACCTCTGTCCTCCTGCCTGTCCTCTACCAGAACCACCGCCCCAGGTCACCTCTGTCCTCCTGTCTGTCCTCTACCAGAACCACTGCCCCAGGTCACCTCTGTCCTCCTGCCTGTCCTCTGCCAGAACCACCACCCCAGGTCACCTCTGTCCTCCTGCCTGTCCTCTACCAGAACCATTGCCCTGGGTCACCTTGGGCCTCTTATGGTGTTGAGCTTTCCCTTTGATTTTCCAGCTTTCAGTGCTCTCACCCAGGAAATCAAATCCTTCCTCAGTACTTGCCTTTTTAATGGAATCTTCTGTTCTTGGGATTGACCCTTTCTGTATTCTGCCTCTACCCAGACCCCACCACTCTCTTCCTGCCTCAATTCTGGTGGAGGCTCCAGGGCCAACCTGCTGGTTCTCTGTGGCTGTTTCCCTAGTATAAGACCTAACGTTCATCAGTTTACCTCAGTGGACAATTTCGTCATTCCATGAGCATCGCACATGGTGTTTACAAGCAACTGGCTGGTGGGGCAGCCCCACACCTGGCTGTAGGTACAGCACATGCTGCCCTGGGCCCCACAGGTGTTGTGGTGGTGGGGAGTGTGGGTCTGAGCACAGGATGGCACCGCCCTCTGCCATCTGCCAGGCAGCCCAGGCTGAATGCACTCCACTCATTGTGTGATGGTCCTCAGTCAGCAACAGGCTGTGCATCTTCCAGCTACACCTGGTGAACTGGGGGGCTCTTCCTGGAGTTCTCCCATAGGGCCTGCTTACGTCTGGTGTTTTCTCACTCATTCATTTTGACCCACAAAGTGTTACATGGGTAAGATGCATTCACTGTAAACAACCTGGGTCAGTGCTGTTGATATTTGCCTACGTTGGTTTTGTTACCTAATGGACCCACAGAAAGGCAGAAGCATTTCCCAAGACTTCTCCTTATTTTTGGTGCTGTGATGTCACAGTTGCAAACATGAGATGTTGCAGTTCTAAGACTCAGGAAGATCATAAATGTACCTGCAGAATAGATTTGAAAACTATGGCAAAGAGGATAATATGAAGATAGGCAATTATTACTAGGCTGTGGCCCTAAATATGAATTCATAAACAAAAAGGCAGAACCTCTGACCTCAGCAAAAGTGGCTCTGGAGCAGCCCTCGCTGGCTGGAGGGCAGCCCCAAGGGACAAAGCTACAGCTAAGGTTGGAGGGACTGAGTGTACTTAACTTTACTAAAATTAGAAAACCAGCAGTGTATGTAAATTAACATGTAATTTAATACATATTCCTTCAAAATCTTGTATGTGTACAAGAAAATATTCTAAATATTTTAAGTTAAAAACTTACACAATTTCACCTAAAACTTTTATTTGGACTTCCCATTTACACAGTGGAAGCCCAGAAATGGGAGGTGTAAGCTCATTTGGGGCCCACAGGGCAGCGTGCAGAGTGGCCATGCCCGTGCTGCCCCGTCCCCTAATCAGTGCCATGTGCTGGGAACCGGAAAGCTGCTACTGCTCTTTGAACACATGGGGAGATTCTGCTGAAGCTGATTCTGATGGACAGGGTGCCCATGTGTAAACTCATGTAGCCTGTGCTTTTGTGTTCCAGGTAGGTGGCCCCACGACAAAAGCCTGTCCTCTGTGAGTCGCCAATTTTGGTTATTACAATGCTCTGAGCTACGGCTGGTCTGAACCACTGCAGCCTATGGATCTGCTCTGACCTTACAGCCCAACTATGGGAGAAGGTGCGTCACTGCAGACTCTCTTCCCCTTGCTGGTTTGTTTACTGTAAACAGAAATGTGTTGGAAGTGGCCCAACACTGCATTTCCCCTGGGTTAGTCTGTGAGGTTCCCTAAAGGCTCTTTTGTGTGACTTTGGGAAATCAGGGACTCCTGTTTGTGATAGCTCTGAACATGTTGTAGGTAAACAACTGGGCCTGCCCCTGGAGTCAACCCTGGTGAGCCCAAGAAGGACAAGAAGTCTGGGTGGACTACAGGGGGTCTTGGGGTGTTTGGAAACAGTGGGTCATGAGGGCCTGGGATCAGCCGCCAATAGGCGTGCCCTTAGGCAGCCTGGGACACATGAAAAGTTGAATGAAAAGTTGTATTTGGTGATTTTAATGCCCCACTCCAGGAAATAGGTAAAATGAAATATTAATGTCTTAAACAACGTAATACGTTGGCACTGTTAGGTGTCTTTTGATCTCTACGAATTCCTTTTTAAGCAACAGAGAACAATGACAAGACTACAGGGGTCCCAGGGAAGTTCAGCTGCCTGGAGCACAGCTGTGCAGCACACAGGCCGGCTGCACCAGGAGCCCACACTGAAGGTGAGGAGCTCACACTAAAGGGGAGGAGCTCACACTGAAGGGGAGGAGTTCACACTGAAGGTGAGGAGCTCACACAAAAGGTGAGGAGCCCACACTGAGGGGGAGGAGCCCACACTGAAGGGGAGGAGCCCACACTGAAGGGAAGGCATGTCTACAGCTTACTCTAGAAGTGAACTCGTCAGAGTGTGCTGATCATCAGGGCAGCACATGTCTGACATGCGTTGCCCTGGACAACTATAACTAAACACTCATGCTCAGAATCATGGAAAATTTCTAGTGCTGGGTGGCGCCTGTGGCTCAAAGGAGTAGGGCGCCGGCCCCATATGCCAGAGGTGGCGTGTTCATACCCAGCCCCGGCCAAAAACTGCAAAAAAAAAATGTAAAAACTTTTAGTGCTGAGATAAACCAACCCAAGAGGTTGGAAAAAGACCAAAGGTGTTAGTCTGAGGAGCCAGCAAGGCAGGAGACAGTAAAGTGAAGGGCGTAAGTCAGTGCAATAGGGCACGGGGAAGTAGGAGAGCAACAGAGCTAAACACCGCCTTTTAGAGTCAATAGATTTCTGGTAAGATAGATTAAAGAAAACTGAGGGGTGATACTGGTGATGGAACAAAAAATAAGAAGTAGTACTGTAGGTCCAACTGAGAAGAGAGGTTAGAGCACAGTGAGGACTGTGCAGTAGCACATTGGAAATAGCTGACCCTGGTCACTTCCAGGAGCATATCAAGTGCCAAAGTAGACCCAAGAAGAAATAGAGAACTTGAGTAGACCAGTAAGTGTAGAAGACATTCAGGTGATGATCAAAGTCCTCACAAGAGTTTGGGTTTTTTTCAGTTTTTGACCAGGGCTGGGTTTGCACCCGCCACGTCCAGTATATGGAGCTGGCACCCTTCTCCTTTGAGCCACAGGCACGACCACCCTCACATACACAGTTTTATGGGTAAATTATATCTGAATTTAAAGGATGCTAGATGTTTAATATATGCAGACTGTTCCAGAAAGTGAGTGCTTTACAGACTCTTAATACCACATAAGAGTAATTAGGGAGAAAAAAAGAATAGGCCCGTGTTGTTAGTAATTGTACTTAAAAATTGACTTTACTAGTTTCACAGGTACATTTGAAACAAATCTAATTATTGTGATCTAATAGGATATATCAGACGATTTCAAGGTTGGTTCAGCATGAACTACTTTAATTTACTTTAATATATTAGTAGAAAAAAGTGACGTGATAACTTATTCAATGAAGAACCTCCTGAACTTACAGCGCCACTCACAGAACCTCCTGAACTCACACCGCCACTCACAGAACCTCCTGAACTTACAGCGCCACTCACAGAACCTCCTGAACTCACACCGCCACTCACAGAACCTCCTGAACTCACAGCGCCACTCACAGAACCTCCTGAACCCACAGCGCCACTCACAGAACCTCCTGAACCCACAGCGCCACTCACAGAACCTCCTGAACCCACAGCGCCCCACACACAGAACCTCCTGAACTCACAGCGCTATTACTGAAATTTCTTCTTCAGTAGGTCCTTTGTCTCAGGGATTGGAAGAATGAACCCACAGACCGCAGATCAGTGCTAAGATAAGATTTTATTAGGCAGAAAAGAATACAGAAGGAGTAAAAAGCACCAGAGCTTCTGGCAAAGGGGAAGACTCAAGTCGGAAGTTCCTCTCCCTTGGTTCCTTTGTCTAGAAGTATACATTGTCTGGACAATTACATTTTGTCTAGGATTTGGTAAGTTGAATGCAGTCCCTCTCCTTGGGCAAGGTTATTAAGTCTTTGCAGTTTTTGTCTCAAGGAAGGAATTGGGGTGTGTGCTCCCTCCTCAAGGTGGAACCACCCAAAAAAGGTCTCAGGTCGCCTTGTTCACGATCTTATTAGAGCCCAGATGGTGTGGCCTGGAAAAGGCAGCCTGTTTGTGCCTGGAAATGGAGGTCTGATTTCTAAGCTCACCTGAGCCTAGAGAATGGGTAATCCCTGTCCAGTCCTGAGAGGGGGAATTGGTATTAGTGCCACCTGTAATCCCAGCTACCCTGGAAGCTAAGGTAGGAGGATCACTTGAGGCCAGGTGGGACTGGCCTCAAGTTTGGGACTGTGGTGAGCTATGATTTGCCACTGCACTCCAGTCTGGGGGACATAGTGAGACCCTGTATCAAAAAAAAAAGGGCGGCACCTGTGGCTCAAGGGGTAGGGCGCTGGTCCCATATGCCAGAGGTGGCAGGTTCAAACCCAGCCCTGGCCAAAAACCAAAAAAAAAAAATTCTATTATACCAAATTCAAGACTTTGAATAAGAATTCTATAGATAAAGGTAAAAAAATACCAAACAAAGAGAAAGAAGACATGCATGTGAAGTCTGAACTCAATAAAGTGGCAATATCTGTAACATACATAGAACTCCTTTAAATGAGCCTGAAATAATGCTGTGGTGAGCAGAATAGCAGCCTCCGAAGAGGCGTATGTCCCGATGCCTGGAACCTGTGGGCATGTCTCTTACATGGCAAGGCTGCGGATGGCATTAATGTTACTAATCAGTTTGACCTCTAGGTAAGATATTCCTGGGGGCAAGGCTGTGTAATTGCAAGAGTTGCCCCTGCACCCGGTGTTTATTGCAGTGGTAGTCACAGTAGCCACGATGGAGAAGTCAAAATACCCATTGAAAATATACATTTTCACACCCACACACACTCACAGTGTACTACTGTTTAACCATAAAACAGAATGAAATCCTGACATTCTCAGCAGCATGGATACACCCAGAGGGTGTTGCATTAAGTGCAATAAACCACATACCATCTGAGCTCACTGCCATGTGGCATCTCAGAAGGTTGATCCCATACGAGTAGAGGGTAGAACACTGGTCACAGAGTCAGGAAGAGTTAAGTGCTAGTGTTCGGATGCAGTGCTAGTAATACGTGGGTCACTGGGACAGTTTGGGGACAGACTGTTATGATCCCTTATGGTACTTCCAAGAAACACAGTTGATAGTGTTCTTTCTGATTCAACTTACTCAGCTTATTAGTGTTGCTGGGATGGCTTCATTTGTTTCTGTTGGAGGATTATGTTTCTTGATTTTTGTGTATTTCAAATAATGACATGTGATACACACATGATTGTGTATCAAAATAATAATAATGTCTTGTGTATTTCAAGATAGCTGGAAGAGGATTTTGAATGTTACTATCACAAAGAAATGAGAAATGTTTAAAGTGATAGAGATGCTGATTATCCTTATTTGATTATTATACAATGGCTACTTATGTACATCATGCTGTATCTCTTAAGTATACATAATTATTCAGTGTTGGTTATAAACAAAATAAACCTTAAAGAAAGAGGTAGGCTACTGGCAATGCAGGTGCAGGAGGGCTGTGAACAGGAATGTGGCTGCATCCAGAAGGGGCAGAGTTCTGTGGGTACTGGGACTTTAATCCAGTGAGCCCTGTCAGACCTATGATTTCCAGAACAGCAAAGTGGTAAATGTGTACTGGTATAGGCCACTAAATTTATGGCAGATGGTAACATCAGTAATAGGAAACTAAAACTATGTAACCATCAACTAATATTCTATCACTTTTATAGAGAAATGGGCAAAGGCTTTGAAAGATAGTTTAGAGAAGAGAAAATACATAAGACCAACTCATTTTTAGTCAGAGAAATGCAAAATAAATGATGCTTTACCACCTCATACTAATTAGACTGGCAAAAATTAGAAAGCTGGAGTTGTGCCAAGTATCGGTGGAATCTTGCAGACATGTGGACCTTGAGTGCTGCTGGGAAGCTGCAGGGCTTCCCGGTGACCACACCAAGGATGCAGTGACCCCTGTGGCCTACCATCTCTGTGGTGCTGAGATCCCTGTGGGATCATATAGCAGATACACATATGTTCCCTGTTGCATTCTGTGGATGTGGGAATGGGAGGGGACCTCAGTGTCTGCTCCTAGAAGAGTGACAGCAGGAAATGTGGGGGAAGTGTGCCCTGCAACTGTGGCCTATGTGCACACAGATATACTGGAGGAAGAGCTTGAGATATCTTAGTGATGTTTAACAATTGTTTAGGCATAGAGAAATAAATGCACTTGGGTTTTGAAGAACGTGATAAGAGCATGCACTATGTGATCTAGTCTCTCCCGGTTGGTGGTCCTACAGGTGGATGTTAAGAGTAAGAGAGCAGAAGGGCGAGCAAATAGCTCCAGAGGCCTCCCAGGTAGCCAGAAGCTGCTGGCCCTTAAACAAATTGGGAGGACTCTGCATCTCAGCCCTCTTCGGATGAAGTTAAGAAGAAAAAAGATTAAAGATTAAAAAAAAAAAAAAAGTAAAAATAAGGGAAAAAAGCAGAGAAAACCAAACAAAAGCCATTCTTTTTTTTTGCAGTTTTTGGCCAGGGCTGGGTTTGAACCTGCCACCTCCGGCATGTGGGGCCAGCGCCCTACTCCTTTGAGCCACAGATGCCACCCCAAAAGCCATTCTTTTGAACTGTGTCTGGGAGAGACAGAAAAGGCTGTGTGGCCAGTGAGCAAGGGCCCAGAGGTGTGTGACCTGCTCAGCACAGGACCTAGGCCCAGGACTCCCAGAGCTCAACAAGACTCTTCACACCCTGCCCTATGTGTACAAGCTACCACAAAGCCTTTAAAAATTTATTTGCATTTTTAATTGTGGTAGAATATGCATAACATAGAATTTACCTTAACCATTTTCAAGCAAACCGTAGCACTAAGTACATCCACATTGTTGTGCAAACACCACCATCCATTTGCACAACTCTTTCTGTGTTGTAAAAATGAAAACTGTCTCCATGAAACTGACCAGTTTTTCCAGACTGGCACCAAAACAGGCTGCTCAGGCTGAACAGGAGTGGGCAGTGCTACAGGCACCAAGAGCTCTAAACCCATGTGACCTTTGACCCAGAAATTATATTGCTATATGTATATGTCCCAAGAAAATAAAAGCGGGGGTCAGAAAGAGGTCCACTTAGAGGTGATGTCTCAGTCCATTAATGCTGTCAGAACAGAGTTCCTTAGCTGGTTAGTGTGTAAACTGTGTAAGTTTTTGCTCATAGTTCTGGAGGCTGAAAGTTCAAGACCAAAGTGCTGGTAGGTTTGGTGTCTGGTGAGGGCTGCCCTCTGCTTCTCAGGCAGCACCATGAAGGCTGCTTCCTCTGGAGGAGATGAACATTGTGTCTTTCTGGGATAAAAGGGACAGAAGGGCAGAAAGAGCCAGGCCAGCATCCTCCAGACCATTCATAGGGCGCTAATCCATTCACGAGGGAGGCCTGATCACTCCTAAACCTTAAAGGGCCCGTCACCTGGTACCATCACATTGGGTCCCTAGTTCCAACATGAGAATTCTTAGGGGTTTCATACGTTCAAACCACAGCAATAATTATGAAGCTGTTGCTCAGTGTAGCAATGCAGAATGCCTAGAGCACACAGTCATTGTAGACTACTTACTTTCTTGTGCAAAAAATGCGTAAAATGGAATACACAAAATATTTTTTATTTATTTATTTATATATTTTTTTGTTTTTGTTTTTTTTTTTTTTGGCTGGGGCTGGGTTTGAACCCGCCACCTCCGGCATATGGGACCGGCGCCCTACCCCTTGAGCCACAGGCGCCACCCTTTATTTTTTTAATTAAAGTACAGCTGTGTACATTAATGCAATCATGGGATACAATGTGCTGGTTTTATATACAATTTGAACTGTTTTCATCAAACTGGTTAACATAGCCTTCACATTAATACACAAAATCTTATGCATAATGTGGAATATCATGGAGAATTGGTTCATTAATATGTAGGCTTAAATATGTTAACATATAAAATCATTAACATATAATGCTGAGTGGGAAAATCAGGACAGATGTGGTAGTTTATTATTGTTAAAAAGATACAGTAGCACAGACCTGCTAGAGGAAAGTCTGAATAGGTCTCAGAAACCACATAGCAATGGTGGTCCTCCTGGGCAATGATTAAGTACCGATTGCTTTTTGCATGAATACATATCCTATTTTTTATTTTTTCTATAATGAACTTACAAATCTGGTGTTATTTGGGGTCTACTGGAGCCAGCGTGGGGCAGTGCGGTGGTCCCTTCTTGCATTCATGTTTCACCTCTGCCTGTTTGGGTGTGTTTTTGTCACCATCTCACCTGACTGTCAGGTAGGATGGTGAGATAAAGGTAACAGACTGCTGACAGGTGGTGCTGGAGGATGACCTTCTTCTGGTTGGTAGCACAAGGGCCCACTTTGACGGATGGACCCATGCGCATCCTCCAGCGGCTATAGGGTCTGGGTCACAGGCAATGTCAAGATCCTGTTCAAGGCCTCAGTGTGCTCGTTCACTTCTAAGCTTTTATGAGGCTTGCACATAGGGTCAGACCTAGGGGTTCCGGAGAATAACAAGCAAGTGGCAAAAGGAGCGAATTCCCCATCTCTGCCATGTCATGTCTCCCTCCAGGTGAGGAACAGCCTCACCCTGCAGTTCTGTGAGAACCTGGGAGCCTGACTCGAGCCAAGCCCAGGACAGTCTGTGGCTGGCGAGTAGGACCTGCTTTGTGCTGACTCCATCCACAGGCAGACAATTTGCAGCAGCAGGGAGCTATGCCTGGATTAATGCTGGGCCCAGAGGTTTTTGCACCCTACCCCTCCTATTTGGGGGGGCTTAGCTGCTGCGCCTGCATCCTGCAGGCACAAGGGTGGTTCCATTACCCTTCGGGGGAGGGAGCACTGAAATGAGAGGGCATGAGGGCTGGTGCACCCCCGAGGACATGAGGGGAGCTGGGTGGAAAGTGGGTCACATATGCCTGGCCTGTGTCAGGCGGCTCCTGCCCGAGGCCACTGGGTGGGTGGCCCCTTTGGTGGAAAGCAGACATCACCCTGGTCCTTCTCCTTCAGCGTCTCCTCTCTTCTAAGCAGGAGAACGGCCATCTGTCCAGACCCACACCAGTCCCAATCCCTCCCGGCTGCACAGAGCTGCTTTGTCTGAGGTAAGGGGTTCTGAGGGCTGGGTGATTGGAGGCTCCTGCTAGGAAGAGACAGGGCAGGTGCATGGCGGGGCTTGGGTAGATTGTCGAGAAGACACAGGAGGACCTGCCGTAGCTGTGCATAACAGTTTTCTCTATGACGATAACCTGGAAACCGTATCATGTTTATAAGCACCTTCTGATGGTGACATTCATGTTTGGGCCTTGGTTTAACAACATGATTCCTTTTTAAGGATAACCTATACTGCTAAAGTGTTATTATTTATGGAAAAAATGTATAATTTGATGGGTGTTTGCCAGTCAGAGACACTAGATGTGGTGTGGGGGTGACAGTGGTTGTCCTTGTGCTGCAGGGCCAGTGCCGCTGTCCCGGCCTTTGTAGTGAACGTTGACCTGTGAAGTGAGCAAGTGCGCGTCCAGCACTGTGGGGTCCAAATGTCAGAATAAGACTGATAAGGGAGAACATGTACTTTCTGAGCTCAGTACCTAGGTTGAAGAGTCACGTAATTCCCTCACACTGGAGGCCGGGCAGCATGATTGCACATGAAATGCAGAACAGCCTAAAAGTGTTCCTGGAACCAGTGTGAGTTTTGTAGCTCATAGTAAAAAAAATTCATATTTTTTGCCTGTCCTATGGAAGAACTGAAGTGTTCATTAGTTCAGGAACCTTCTGGTGCACACACCATGGTGAGCAATGAGCAGAGTGCAGGGATATCTGTGGCACCCACACGCGTGTTAACCATCCTGCTGTATTCAGACAGCTGTGTGCTCCTGTTTGTATTGCTAGGAAAATGTTCTCAGAAATAGCAGGATCAAGGTCGTGGTAGAATTTGGAACATGTTTTATTGGGAAAAGTTTTTTTTGCAGGTTTTTTTTTTTTTGTTTGAACCCACCACCTTCGGCATATGGGGCCGGCGCCCTACTCCTTTGAGCCACAGGCACCGCCCAGGGAAAAGTTTTTTGCCTTTCAGGAAAAAAAGTACTTTGAATTTGTGTTTTAGCTGGCTTTCTAGGAAACATGCCCAAGTTCACAGAAGTCAGTGCAAACATTTACAGATTACAAATTACTAGATATGTTAGGTGTACAGAATAACAGCTGTACCCTCAGTTGCAGAAGAAGCTTTCACTTCTTGGAGGTGATGCCCATAAAGCAGTTGGCACTGAGTCGGTGCTTCTGTGCCAGCTGCCGCTTCTGAGTGATTCTCTTACAGAGGGAAATAGCCCTTCTCAAGGGCTATTTCCTGTCTACTTACACTCTTATAGAAGGGGAATGGTTCTATTATTCACCAAGATAGAGTAGCAAAATGGAATGTGGTTAGTGTTTATGATTGTATTTCTTGTATGCTTCTTTTATTCTGATGCAGTTTTAAACATTACCTCCATTGCCTCCCCCTACACATCTGCTGTCTCTAGACATAAAACCTACCCTTGGGGCCAAGTGTTATGGGATATTTATTTTCCCTTTATTGGTGAACAATGTCACTGTTTTCTAGAAATAACACAGACCTAACCTTGCAGAAGCAACCAGGGGATGCCCTCTTTGACCTACTCAGAAGATGACTGTCCTAATACAGACCCAGGGGCATGTGCTTGAATCCTTGAGCTGCGCAGATGCAATGGGCTGTCCTCAGACACCAGGTGGGCATTGTTTGCACACTGCCCTGTCCCTCTGGGTCCCGGCTCATGTGGGAGCTAGAAGGGCTACATGGCAGGCTGGCTGATGTTCTCTCTGCAGGGTGCCTTCGAACCCCACATGCCCTGCCCAGTTGTCGTAGAGCATGTGTTCCCAAGAGGCTGTGGGCTCTGCTCAGGAAGCAGAAACCAATGCCTTTTCCTTAGGGGCAGGAAGTCTGGGCATAGCAGAATGCTGTCCTGTGAGGGAGCCTCAGGAAGTTTTGGGGTGCATCACAGGGGGCATCACAGGACTGGAACTCAAAGACCAGCAGGCCTAGTGGCTGTGACATGGGGTTGTGGGACCCTGAGGATGAGCAGGACCATGAAGGCAGAATCAGTGGGCTCAGCTGTGCCCCACCCCACCCCCCAGGCACTATAGGTCAGCTGGAAGGGCAGGTTTCCTTTGCTCCAAGTACTGGCTGCGTTGTTTTAATGGTCTATCATAAGTTCATTGTTCTCCAAGAGTGAATCGTGGACTGCCACTGCCACCTGAGAACTCTGGAGATGTAGGTCTCAGCCCTCCTCCCCAACCAGACAGACCTGGTCAGAAATTGTGAGGTGGATTATGGTGTGTGATCTCACAGACCTTCTGTGTGCCACTGGGGTCCACTGTGTGTTTGAGCAGAGTGGCATAGACCAGATAGGAGTGGAACTGGGAGCACACGGCACACAGGGCTCCGGGGTGTGCCCAGGGCCGGAGGAGCAGCCTGGGGCCCGGACTCATTTGCACAGACTTTGTGCTGCACTGGCCAGGCGCACAGCTGGGTCTTGATTGTGCTGAAATGGTCTGGGGGCTGCCCCCACACTGTGTGCACCTCTGCTCTGTCTGCCCAGTGCTGAGCCAGAAAGTAGTAAAGGTCTTGTGGAAGGTCAGATAAGGTTCCAGGGAGAAGGGTGGTCCCACATGCTCATGTTCAAGGTGAGTAGGAGCCCACGGTGAGCTGGTGGGGGGAAAAGGGGAGACGTGGCAAAGGCCATGAGACTCAGGCCGTTGGAGGGAGAGGACCGAGGGCCTTCAGGGTGGTCAAGGGAAATGAAGGGACCATGTCTCCTGACTAGGAACCAGTGCTGGCCAGCCTCAGGAGGACAGGGCCTGGCTGGGGAGGGGTGTGGCAGAGCCTGCAAGTCAGTCCCAGATGCAGACTTCACCATCCTGTAGTCACCCAGATGAGCCCTCACTGCCCATCTGAAAGCCCTTACCCACACCCTTCACCGCCAGGGGCTCCAGTGCCGCCCCTCCTTCCCTCCCCTACGTCCCTCATTCCTTCCATTCCACCTCTGAGTGTACACCCCCACACCAAGATGTGTGTATTGGGGGCGCAGTCTTTGCAAATAGTCAAGAGAATGCAAAGCAGGAGGGAGAAGAAACCCACATAAAAATATACTCTCGGGTGAAAATAATTAAAATGGTCTGACAAGAACAGAGGTTGTTATTGTTTTGATTTGATTTGATTTAGCAAAAGGGGCATTTGAGTCAATATATGTGAATATACTATTCAATAAAAATTGTTGGGTCAGTTAAGTATTAAGAACCCACTAAATTTAACACTTTCCCTCACACCAACGCAAAGGGACTTGAGACAGAGCTGCCTGCTGAAGGTAAAGGGCATAGAGCACTTGAGTGTCCACGTGCAGGGCGGTGTTCCAGGAGGGCCCCACAGGCCTGCAGCCTAGAGGCACAAGGTCCAGGTGTGAGAGGCACAGCTGCCCATACTCACTGGTGGCACATGGTGGGTCAGCTTAGCCTTATGCCACAGACACTTTAAGTGTAAATGCGTTTGGCCTGGTCATCCTCCTGCTGGGCCTGAGCCAGGCCAGCACCTCATGCACAGCCACGTCTCAGGTGTGAGAGAGAGAGAAACTAGAGAGAAGGGACCCGTCCATGCCACTGTCAGGACACCGGGTCGACCATGGAGACCAGGGTAGACAGCATGTCCCACCATAACCCATGAAGACTCACTCTTCAGCCCCAGCCCAGATGCAACCATCAGCAGTACTCATGCTGTGGGGTCTGCTCCACGACAAAGTGAGGGAGAATCACGAGAACCCAGCCCTGCCCACGACAGCAGGGACACATCTCGGAAGCATCACTTGAGTTGGAGGTGTTGGCTGACTGGGGCTGCCTAGTGCCAGTGCCTCGCCCGGGCATGAGACAGTCCCTGTCAGGGGTAAGGAAACCTGGGTGACAGACGAGCTGCATGTGTTGGAGTTGTGCTTTTCCTGCCTGTAGGTCATGGCTATGTTTAAAGTCATCTCCCAGAATACCTTTTTGTGTTTATCAAAACTGAAAGGAGGTGTGTCTCTGCTTGGAAATGCTAAGGTGTGCAGTGACACGGCTCCTCTGGTGGGGGACCAGGGCACATTGAGGCTACAGAGCCCCTGGGCGAGGGGGCTGCCCACACTGGCTCCAGCACAAATCTCAGAGTAATTTACTAGGGTTGCCTTGTCTTTCTACTTTGTTCTTTTGGTTGGTTTTAGAAAGGATTCAGCAGCTGGTACAGTCAAATCTTTTAAAAGCCACCGGTCTGAGTGACCTAGAAATGTGGCTCAACTCTGAGGTTTAAGTCCCCAGAGCCCAGTGGTGTTTGGGGGACATATGAAAGAACCCATAGCTGGGTTCAGCTAGTGACACATGGTTGCCCTGCCGCAGAGTGGCAGTTGGTCACCTTTCTGTTAGCCTGTCCCTGTGATGGTCTCCTGGCCTGGCTTCCACAAATACCATCCCCCATCCTCAGTATGCAGCCCCCCCCATCACCAGAGACCCCAGCCCACAGCACTGGGAAGAAACAGGAGGATTTGGGCCTCAACACTCAGCTGAGGAGGGAGCCAAGCAGTTGTCCTCACTCACACCTGGACTTCCAGCCTTAGTTTGTACCAGTGGGGTCAGCCTGAGCAGCTTGGTCAAAGTCTCCCCTTTCAGATTGTGCCCCACTTCTTCCCAGCAGAATTCAGTAGGCACAAATTCAAGAATTAAGACAGCCATCTGGCTTTGTTGTATTGATTTCACCTATGGGTGTAGTATCCATGAGAGTTTCATAAATCCTTGTGCTTCCAGGGAGCATGTGTTTCAGTCATGTACTGTCACTTTCTCCAACGGGGATGCTGAAATAAAAAACACACCAAACCTATTAAAAATAAATAAATGAGGCAGGCAGCTGTGAGGTTTTCAGGATTAACAGTCCATGGGCACTGGCATGCTGCTTAATTAAGTCTAATCCGGGAGTATCCAGCTGGGGGTAGGCCCTACTGCTGGAAGGGGTAGCCTCTGCTAGGGACTATGGGGTGCTCTGGGGCATGATTGTATGTATGAATCCTTAGCACAGCATGCAGCACGGGGGCGACCATCACCCCCTGCTCCCCGCCCCAGTCTATCAGGCTGTCAAAATGCCCATGGGCAGCAGCCCTGAGCAGTCTCCAGCACACATCCATGTATGTCCTCCCCTGACTAGAGGAGACCTGAGTGTGGGATCTCGGCGGGCACGAATACAGGACTCTTGAGTTGGGCCTAGGCACTTTCCTGCCCCTGCCACCCTGGCCTGGCTGGGCCTCAGCTCTGTCGAGCAAGTCACCGTGCGCCTTCCTAGGTACACCCCAGATCCCTTGGATCTCACGGGCCCCCTCTGTGGTTTAGCAAAGACATTTTCTAATCAGAGGTGCCAGGTTCGGTTGTTGACTGAAAGTAATCTAAGTTTTATGATCTGATTTGTAGTAGCTTTTAGGCACACTTTAAACACTGGGGGGTTTTGTCTTTTGGGTTTCTTACCTAAATTATCTTATTTTTGGCTGAATTTATTTTTGTTCATTTAATATTTAGTTCCCTGGTGCTATCTTCTTAATCTTGATAAATCTTGTCTATTTTTAACAACTTTAATTCATTTTTCTTTTATCACTTTTTTTTGTGAGACAGAGTCTCACTATGTCACCCTTGGTAGAGTGCTGTAGCGTCACAGCTCACAGTAACCTTAAACTCTTGGGCTTAAGCGATTCTCTTGCCTCAGCTTCCTAAGTAGCTGGGACTACAGGTGCCTGCCACAACACCTGGCTATTTTTTGTTGTTGTCACTGCTGTTTAGCTGGCTCAGGCCAGACTCAAACCCGCCAGCTTCGGTATATGTGGCTGGCGCCATAACCACTGTACTATGGGCACCAAGCCTATCACTTTCATTTTTATCCCCTTTAAAGTTCTATACATATCTTTATTGGGGGGGCAATTTTTTTCTTTCATTTGGAAAGATTCTTAATGGTTTTAGTTGCTTTAGTTTATATATCTTTTTGAAAAAAATATTCATTTTATTTTTATCTTAGCAATTTCTCAATGTCACAATAAGATATTACTGAATATTAAGACACTAAAAAAGATTGCTTATCTAATTTTAGCTTATTTTTCTGTCATAATTAAGAATAATCTGAGATTTTGGCTGTGATGATGATGAATCAATCTTCTAAAAGTATTAATTCAAGCATTCCCATGGTTGCCAGCCCCCCACACATACCCCAGACAGCAAGGACACTGGGAGCTTGCCCCTTCCTGCCTCACCAGGCCCTCCATGGGGATGCCGGGACCGGGCACCTACACCCCAGGGAGGCCTAGCCCAGCTGAGAGCACATCCACTGCAACGGGCAGGAAGCTTCTGGGACTTTCAGGGGTAGGCCAGCCTGTTCCGTAGGCCTTTCCTGTGCACAGCAGAGTTGGCAGGATTGCCTGGGTCAGGCTGCCCAGGGCACCTGCACCCACCATGTGACTTGGGCAAGCCAATAGCTGCTTTGGGCCTCCACACAGTTAGCAGGCCATGAATGGTGGTGTCATATTTCTGTTGCACTGTGCTCAGTGCACTCTACAGCCTGAGATTAGTGATCATTTCAAGACAGAGAAGTTGCCCTCTCGTACACAGAGCTCTGGCACGTGGGGACCACACCAGGCCTTCACTCCCCCCAACCCTGAGAAACCTACCAAGCAAAGGGCCCCACAAGGCTGTGTAGGCCCGGCCCGGCTCCCAGGAGAGTGGGGTGCCAGTCATGGCCAGGCTGGGAGGGTCTGGAGGCTGCTGGGGCTCACACCCTGCACCCAGCCCCCTCAGTGAGCAGCCGTCCTCGTGAGATCCTGGCCATCCACACCACAGAGGCAGCTCTGGGGACTTCCTCCCCCTCCCCGTCGGGCTCTGCTTTACCCCTATATCTCATGACCGAGCTTGAGGAAGGAGAAATAACCTGAGTGGAAATGGTGGGGAATTAGAAAGACACGCAAGAGACACAAAACACATAAGAAACAAAGATATGATGGGATGGGATCGGGAGGGCTGATAAGCTGATGGCTGCAGCCGGCCAGCCAGCCAGCACCGGGTGGTGGAAGCAGCTTTATAAAGTATGTTTAACAAGGTAACTCTTAACACCTGGGGTAAGGATTAACTTTAAGGAGGAAAAGCTGTAATAAGGAAAGTATGTAGGGGCTACATGACGTCTGGCAAGTGAAAAGAATATTGTTTAAGGAGGAGAAGTGGCTGGGGGGTCACTCCCTGAGTGTTTCTCAGGCTGGGAGGGCCCTGCCACCTCACAGCCCTTTCTCCACACCTGCAGACCCAGTGGCCAGGTGCTGTGGAACCGGTACAGAAGGGCTCCTTCTCCTTGTTCCTTGCTGGCTGCTGCTGTCCGTGAACCCAACTGGCCCTGAGGCTGTGGAGCAGCCGAATGGAGGAAGAGCTGCCCCATCCTCCTGCCCATAGGAGGATGGAGGCCACTTCCATCTACACAGCCCTGGGTCAGGGAAGGCGAAGGTTTTGCACGTCTCTCTCTGGCAGCTTTTCCTTAAGCAATTTCCACCTCTCCCAAGGGACCCTGAGGGCAGTGGTGTCTAGCAGACCCTGTCTGCAGCCTTAGCCTTTGTGACTGGCTGGGTTTTATTTTTCATTGAAACCCGCCATGCTTCTCAATTTGGCCTCCATTGCTTTTTGAGCTAATGTGCTGTATTTCCCTAAGTTCCTCCCTGACCTTCACCCTCCTGGCAGCAGGTGCAGTCCTGACCTGACCTGACCTGAGTCAGAGTGAAAGCTGGTGACACAGGCTTGAAGCCAGGGCTGGGCTTTTGTCTTTGGTAAATTATCTTTGCCTTCTTGAGATGTTTCTTTACTCCTATTGGGTTGCATTTGCTTTGACCTGACCAGTGACAGCCATGGAGCTATGTTAAACGTCTGTCAGCTGAGCTGTCCTGCTACCATCCTGCAGCTTCCCACGGGCTGGCGTGTAGTGGTGGACATTCTGCTGGTGTCAGTGTCATTTACAATTGTCTGTGTGGTTTGGGGGCTACTCCTTGGCTTATCAGCTATGTTGGGGGTCTCTTGCACTGTGTTACCATCCCAAGATAAACCCATGGAGACACTGCATGTGTTGTTAACTCTGCTTGGTAATGTTGAATTAGAATCTCAGAGCATCTGTCTAATTAGAAGCTGGATCGCTGGGTGGTGGCATATGCATGTGGTTAGCTTTGCTGGACGGCACCAGGTTCCCAGTAGATGTACCAGGTTGCTCGTGCTACACGTGTGCTCAGTGACAGTGGTGGCTGGGGAGGTGTTGTGTTTTCTCCTTCCTGGGGCATGTGGGCATGTGACCGTGACTTTAATTTGCAGCTCCCTCAGGGCTGATGAGACTGACTGCCCTTGATGTGTTCATTAGCCACAGGATGCCCCGCCCCTGGGGGGCGTGTACCTGTTCACTGCCTTTGTCCACTTTTCAAGGAGCAAAATAGATGCTCTCTGGATAGGGGCCCATAGGGCCTAAGTGAGCAGCACTTTTCTCTCTCCTGACAGTGTGTGTTGATGCACAAAACAATCTGAGTTCTAGTGTAGTTCAACTCAAGCTCTTTCTTAACAGCTGAGCAATCTTACATCTATCCCTCCCCACTCCCACCCCCAGTATTCCCTTGTGCTGTCTTACAAAAGCTGCTCCGTTATGTCCTATGTAAACTCAGGCACATCTGGAATTAACCTGAGGGGTGGGGTGACAGGGGGCTTCGGCACCCTTCCTGCATCATCCAGCAGGCTCTGGATGATGAGCCTGTGAGCCTGTCCTGCTTTCCGGCCGAGCCCAGGGCCTGTGTGTCTGCACCTGTGCTACTGTCACTGGGCTGGGTGCTGCAGCTCCATGTGTCCAGCCACTGGCGAAATGAGTCTTCTCACTTTGTCCTTTTTCCTCATACTGTTCTTGACCTGTGAATTTTTCGTTCACATTTTATGATCAACTTGTCTATGGAATAGAATCTGTAGATCAATTCAGCAGAATTCACATCTTAACTTATTGAGTATTCAAGATCTGTGAATTTTTCGTTCACATTTGATGATCAACTTTGTGGAATAGAATCTGTAGATCAATTCAGCAAAATTCACATCTTAATTTATTGGGTATTCAGGTCCAGAGCTCATATTTTCTAATTCTAGGGTCTTCTTTAATTGCTCTTAATAATGTCTCATAGTTTTCTACATTGGAGTTTTGCTCATATGTTGTTGAGATTTATCTCAATACTTTGATTTTCTTCTTGTTCTTCTAAATGGTGTCTTCTTTTAAATTTTAATTTTCTAGCTTTTGCTATACAGTCATCGGTAACATCCCACCTTCCCATCATTATCTGTAGAGCATTTGGGTTTCATGTGCCCCTCGCAACCCCTTGCTGTGGGGTTGGCTCCTGTGGCATACTCTGGAGAGACCTTGCAGGGGGACTGGAAGTTCAGGGCGTGCAGACACACAGCAGAGTGTGCATGGGGAAACCCAAGTCCAAGGGAGGGCACAGTACAGTGGATGGTCCTCCATACAAAGCAGGGACTGGCTCAGGTGGTATAACAGCCCTGACTCAGCACCTCCTTCCCAGCCTGCTCCCTGGTCAGGAGCCCCATTAGGAACCACACCTAGCTCCCACTGGTCCTGTGGCAGGAGGTTTGGGACATCCCCACCTGGACTGGCTTTCAGCTTATACAGGCCCGTTCCACTTCGTGCTCTGGCGTATAGTGATGTCTGGAGTGACCAGCACATGTTCCGGTAGCTCCTTAGTTGCAGCACAGTGGAAGCATGTCTAGAGTAAGCTGTGGGTCAGTGGATACTGGCCATTACCCTTTACTGCCTGTGTCCACTGGAATACAACAGACAGACTCTGGTGAGTGGACCAGTTCCCTGGGGCCCCACTTTGCTGGGCTCAGGGTGACTCTGCTATTTTCTCTGACTTCTCTGGCTCTTCTGACCCAACTCTGGCTTCCCCCAGAGGCCTCCAGAGCAAGGGCAGGAGAGAATAGTCTCAGGGGCCCTCTCAGCACCAGGGGAAAGGCCAGGCCTGCTCTCCTGAGATTTAAGGAAATCTCCTTTACTTCCTTGAAAGAGAGTTGCACGTTCACCTTTTGCTTCTGGATCTTTGACCTGTGAGGAGCCTACTGAGGGGCAAGGGAGGAGCTAATGTTGGTTTTGAGCCTTAGGGTTGCCAGTGGCCTACCTACAGTCTGACTTCTCACCAAACCATGAGCCCCTCCATCCTGTGTCCATAGTGCCTGGTAAGAATTCTATCCCAGCATGCGGGAGAAGGTGCCCCTGCTGGACCCTTCCTCCTGGGCTGCCGGCAGCCCCCACTATGACCAGAGGGTCCCTGAGGATGAGGTGTGTGCTCCTGGCCTGAGGGTTATGTGGGGTCAGGACACAGACAGAACAGCTGCCTCCACACGACCACAAGGTGAGTCGAATCCACACTCGGGCATCAGCCCTCAGGGAGGCCCACCCTGGCTCAGAACTTACTGGTTTTGAGATGTGCATCTGGAGCAATGGGACGTTGGTGAGTGGTGCATCCTCACGTGGGTGCCAGCTCGGCCCCTGGTCACTTTTCCCAGAGGAGGCACTGGGGATGCTGGCCGCTCTGGGGAGCCAGGCACATCACCAGGGAGAGAAAAGCAGGTTCCAGACCCTAGGCCAGTGTGCTGCAGCCCTGAGCCGAGTCCCAGCCCCATTCCTTTGTCCATCTTGACACTTGAATGACAAGGGAGCAGTCCACTTAGCATGCTTACAGAAGTCAGGGCTGCAGCATCCGTGGGCATCTTTTCAGTGGTGGCTGCAAGAGCACGGAATGACAGAGCCCCCGCCTGCTCCTGCCCCGATGACCTCAAGGACATAGTGTGCACTGTGAGTCTCTCACAGACAGCAGAGCAGCTAATGAGCTCTGTCGGTTTCCTCCTCCCTGGCTTCATGCAGCCTGATGCAGGAACTGAGCTGTTAAATTCGATAAATCAAGTCTGTGGCCCTCTCCACGGTCACATCCCCCACACAGCTGAGACCCTGGGTGCAGCCCGGATAGCACAGCTAATGGGGGTCACAGATGGCGCTTTGCTGGCAGGACTTAAACCCCTTCTCTGGGAGAAGTGTCATGTTGGCGAGAACTCAAGCTCTGCTGTGCTCACTGCCAGGGTGACCATGGCACGACCATAGACAGCAGTAAGACCATTCCCACGTCAGTACCCAGAGCCGCTTACCCTTCACCCCCGTGGTAGAAGCATTGCAAGGTGGACATTACATCATGCTCTCAAGGCATGAGCTCCTTCCTCCAAGTCTGACAAAATGTTGCTTTTATTATGACTAGTGTGAAAACAAAGTCAAGTCTACCTGCCTTTTGGTAAGGAGCCTGTTGTCAACCCATCACTGCTTGGCCTCATAGCGCCCTGTTAGGTTGGGATGGGGCACATTCACCTGTGTGGAAACGCAGGCCTGCAGCACGGTGCTGCAGTGGAACAATGCACAACTCTTCCAACTGTGGCAGCAGAGTTACTAACGTTCTGTTTATTGAATATTCTTTAGAAACAAAGATTGGCAAATTTGTTTTACCAGAAATTCAGTGCAGTTGGAGTAGTTTTAAGCAGATTTGGCAATTAGAGCAAGTACACACCATCTTTCCCTCCCATCAGACCTTCTGGGCAGAATTCGTGGAGCTGCTACCTGGGCACTCAGCCACATCCTGCTGTCTCCTCCTCCCATCCCCCAGCCTGGAAGCACAGGTGGCCAGGAACCCAGAAGTGCACCCTGGGTGCAGCAGGAGAGCACCAAGGGAAGTTCAGTATCTCTGAGCAGCAGGAAAGTACGACTGAGGGGGCAGTCAGTGCGTCTTCCAGCCTCTCTGACCCCCAAGTAGCCTTAGGCCACATGCAGCGGGAGGGGGCTCCTCCCATGGCCTAATGAGCTGTGGTCCCAGTGCATCTACCCTGGCTCTCACCAGGAGAGAGTCAAAGAGCAGCAGAGAGGAGGGAGCTGCATGTGAGCTCCTGGGCATGCCAGGGACTCCACACTGTGGATCCGCCCCTAAGGGCAGACATTGGGTGGAGCAATCTGGACAGAGTCAGGTGTCACTACAGAACTGAAGGCCATAGGACTAACCAACTAGAACTAGGTAGAAATATCATCATTCTTCAGATTTAAGCAATAATAATTAGAATGCTAGAACGATATTCCAAGTGTCCAAGAGACAACCCAGTGGGCACACTCAACATAGGAAGAACTAAGAACTCCCAGCCCCGTGAAAGAGAAACTATAATCCACAGGTACCAACCAGCGGTGGCTCACATGCTACACAGAGACATTGATGCCGCCTTTATAACCACATGGAAGAATGAGAGCCCTCCGGATGTGAATTCGGGTAAGGTATCCCAAGGAAATAGAAAACTTTAAAAAGAATAAAATGGAAATTTTAGAACTGGAAAATCTAATAACTGAAATTAAAAATTCGTGGTGTAGATGCAGTAACAGAATGGAGGTGACAGCGTCAGTGTCAGTAAACATGGGTCAGGTCAGTGCAAAGTCCACACCAAAATACCAGGGGAAGTGACAGGAGTTTCAGAGACCTGCAGACGGCCTCAGACAGCACAGTGTGCATGGTCTGCATAGGTATGTGGGGTGTGCGCGGTGTGGGGGATAGATAATAATAAAGCCTAACAAATTGAAGTGAATGCAGTAACTAAACTGTAAATCAGTAAAAACTAGAAAATTTCCAAAAACTTGAAAATCAAAACACACAGCTTTAAATAGTGCATTGGCCTTGAAGAAACTTTTAAAAAAATTTAAAAAAGGAAAAGAAAACAAAACAAGCAGAAGGGAGTAAATAATAAAATAAGACCAAAAACCAGTGAAATTAAAAACAGAAATAAGCCTTTTAAATTAGACTACCTCCAATAAAGGAAAGATAAAACAGTCATGTATTTCAAAAACTTAAAAAATGATGCCATTTTTTGTTGTCTGTTTCTGCTTTGTGTTGTCTTTGGTTCCGTTTTCATGATGTTTTTTCCTGCATCCTTTTTATTCACCCTAATCCAACATGTTCCTTTTGCAAGTGTCCCTCTGCCCTCTTCTGGAACTGAGCTCAAGAGAGAGGGCAGCTTCCTTGTCCCCAGCAGCCCCTCTGGGAAGGCTCTGCCCACCCAGCCCACAAACCTCTCCTGCTAGGGGCCGCGCTCCAGGTCTGGCCTCTGCTATGGCCCTAGCACAGGGCAGACCCAAGGAGCCAGCTATTTCTACTTCCCTTAGGATTCCCTGAGACATGGTACAACTTCTATCATCCTATACATCAAATTGATGAAAAATATTTCCACACTCCACCAGACTGTTCGGGTTTAATTTAGTTCCTTTTTTTTATTTGGTAGTTCTGGAATGACAGAGACTGTGCAAATGACACAGGGTTTTAAAAGGCCATATACACATGCATACACACAAACACACCCCGTTATGTCCGAGTTAGTTATTCCCTGGACAGTAGAAAGCATTTCATTGAATAAAGTTTCTGTAGAAAACTCCGATTGGCAGAGCTTCATGGGCTCCTAGAGAATACTTGCTGAGTTTTCATGTTAAGCCAACATCTCTGAGTGAGAGCGTGTCCCTCAGACATAGTAAGTTTTTTTTTTTTTGTTTTCTTTTTACATAGTAAGTTTTGTATAGGTCAAACCAGGCCTTTCCTGAGCTGCTTTATTGTGGGTTCACTTGGTCAAGCCTTCTTAATGTTCTTGTCTTATTTTTAAACTTGCTTAAGTTTTTTTAAACTTCTGTGTTGTAGATTCCCACTGAAAACCTTTTCTCTTAGAGAATAAACATCTTTTAATACTAAAAAACAAAAGTTTCATGTCAGGCAGACTGGCCCATTAGGAAGTCAGCATGGCACAATCACGGAAGAACTCAATACTGGTAAAGGCTGAAGTACCTTAGGTTAATGGTGTGAAGAAGTAAAGTTGTAGGTTAAAAACCTGCCAGTTTCACACATGCTTTCTCCTAGTTCATGGTGAATGAGACTAAGACATTGTTTTATGCTGTTTCCGTGGTTCTGAGCCAAGGTGTTTGGAAAAACCATAAAGGGAAGGGACATGGGAAGGGTGGTCATGACCTTCTATAACCAACAGATAGTTGGTGCCTGTGATTGCGGCCATTGTGACTTTAGTCTGTGAGACTCTGATATTGGGCCTGCATGCTGTCAAGTAATGGTGGGTGCTGATTCCCTAGAGCTTCTGCATGCAAAAGGCAGATGCAGTGTCCTGGTTTCTCTATATGGGGCTCATATTTCTCACTTATGTAGTTCTGAAAACCAGAATCAGTGTCTTTGTGGTGTTTGTACAACCTTATTTTCAACTAGACTCAACCATTATGCAGAAGAAAAATAAACCTATTCTGTGTTATTGTAGAAAATAAAACTAAAACCAGTAGGAAGAAACTACTCAGAATTCCTCGTGATTACACCAGTCCCCATGTACAACCAACCGACTTACATTCTGAGAGGCGTACACTTCTAAAGAAGGAATTTCTTCATGGTGAGATTAGTGAACTAAATTAAAAATTCCCTTTTAACTGTAAGCTTCACACACTGTGAATTTTTTTTAAATTTATCCTTCTTTGCTTATTTTCTTTTTCTTCTTGGCAGAAATTTATTTTCTCCCAATTCTAGAGGCTAGGAGTCTGATATCAAGCCATCAGCAGACTTGGATTCTTCTCAGGACTCTCACCACTTTCAGATGTCTTCACCTTCATGTCTGCTTATTTTCATGGACATCTTTTTTGTTTCTGGAGAGTGCAGTGGTGTCATCGTAGCTCATTGCAACCTCAAACTCTTGGGCTCAAGCAGTTCTCCTGTCAAAGCCTTCTGAGTAGTTGGGACTACAGGGTGTGTGCCACCATACCCAGCTAATTTTTCTATTTTGTAGAAACAGTCTCGCTCAAGTTGGTCTCGAGCTCCTGGGCTCAAGCAATCCTCCCAGAGTACTAGGATTACAAGTATGAGCCCACTCACATAAATTCTCAAATTATGAATCTTCATCTTGAATCTTCTTCCTAAATTTAAAATAAAAATGTGTTTTGGCTTAGTATCTTGATGAAAACAACTCATTTGACCTATCTCAAGACTTCTGCTTGGTACTTCTTTAAGTAGGATTTTTTCTTTAAGAGATGGTGTCTCACTCTGTCAGGCTAGCGTTAAGTTCAACTATAGTTCACCATAACCTCCAACCCCTGAGCTCAGTTGATCCTCCTGCCTTAGCCTCCTGAATACCTTAGACTATAGAGGCATGCACCACCATGCCTGGCTAATTTTTAAATTTTCTTTGTAGAGACAGGTTCTTGTTAGTTGCCCAGGCTGGTCTCAAACTCCTGGCTTCAAACAGTTCTCCTACCTTGGCCTCCCACAGTCCTAGAAGCCACTGGGCCTGGCCATTAATAGGATTTCTAACTTGACTCTGTTAGATACTCAATCAAGAAACATACTCATTATGGTCTAGCAGTTTTCAGCTTCAGGTAGATTGTCCAGATACCTGTGGATATATAAATCAATATGTAAGCACGTAAGAGTGTACGTATGTGTCCATTTTTTCTTATGTGTGTTATAAATTTGGTCTTTTCTAAATAACATGATACCTATTGTTTTATGTTTTTGAAATGGGTGAAGTATTGGTTTCATGCCCTTTCTTTTTCCTTCTTGCACAGTGCCATGGAAAGCCACTCTCTCCTCAATCCCAATCTACAGCAAGGCAAAGGAGTCCTTTCCAGCTTTCGAACCACATGGCAGGAGTTTGTAGAAGATCTGGGCTTCTGGAGGGTCTTGCTTCTGATCTTTGTCATCGCTTTGCTGTCTCTTGGCATTGCCTACTATGTGAGTGGAGTGCTGCTCTTCATGGAAAACCAGCCTGAATTGGTGCATTGAAGGGGCTTATGGAAGATGAGGCAAATGCTCTTTCCTGGCTTTGTATTTGTTCTCAGCTTCCCAAAACTCTTCTTAGTGCAAGGCAGTGAGGGCTGTACATTTTTTTTTTTTGCATTGTTACTTATCATAATCCTTTTACATAATGACATGTTTATTTGAACTAACTACACACTACAATCAAGTAAACTGCATCCTAACGCTACCTCTGACTCAACCCGACATCTTAGGAAAACCAATACCTAACCTTGTTTGACAAAAGAAATGGAAATGATTAGAAAATGGGGGGATAAAAGAAGGGGCTAGAAAGTCCTTGTTCTCAAAACCATACTCTAATATAGGACCAACTGAAGCATTAAAAAAATACATTTCGTACATGATTAGTTTTTTTGGTGGTTTTGTTTTTATTTTTGCAAGAACCCCTCTTTTTTATTTTTTGTTTTCTCTAGGGATAGGACAAAAGTTTAAAACTTGAAGTACATTTTTCAAATCTTATATAGCCAATTAGTATTGTTAGAATCTGTGTGGTTTATTTTAAAATTTTTAAGTATAGTCATAAACCAAACAAAACCTTTGAAAATGAGCTATATTTTCTTCAAAAATGATGGATTTGATCTTATATTTATTTGGTTTTTGGATAATTTTTTTTGTAAACTGCATTGCTTGTTAATAAGGTGAAAAATAAACTTGGGGAATACATTTTGTTCACTTTTCAATTTCTCCTGCTGTTTATTTTAAAGGTCTTTTATTCACCAAAATTATACTCAGAAAACACTTTTTCTACGGAATAGTTAGCAGGAAAAATAATTCTGATATTTAATTGTCACAATTCTGTAGCACTATTTTTATGTTGAAAAATACAGTTCTATAATTTAGCTGTGTTGTCACAGTTGTATCATAGTTCATGACTATTTCACGTGCAATCCTGTTTAGAAGCCCTGTTAGGCTTTTCTTAACAGTACCATCCATATCGGTAATTCTCTGAAGGCAAGAACGGATGGAATATTTCTGAGTTAACAGACCTGAACAATATTGTACTGGGTATCATAAACTCTTTATGAACGGTAATATTATGTAAATGGAAATCTGGCTTCCAAACTATATTGCAGCTTTCAGCAGTATGTTTGAAAGCCTCTTTTGTTAATGATTCTGTAATGTATAAATCATGTCCTTGGGCTATTAAAAAAGAATATGAAAGCTTGATAATTATTCATTATGTAAAGTCAGAAAATTGTAGAGAAGGAACTAATGGTTTTATTTTTTAGAACAAAGGCATCAAGCTACTGCTAATTGAATTGTTGCTAAAATTATAATTATAGTTTAGAATAGAATTGGTATTTCTATGATTCTTTTGCTTCTTGATGGTTTCTCTTTTGTATTTATATATCTAGTGTTGAGGCTTTTTCTTTCATGTGGCTTTATCCCCTCTTAAATGGCTGTTGTAAAATTGCCTAGTAACTGGCTACTTTCATATCAGCTTGCAGAGTCTTGCTTCTAAGTTAGACACAAACAAAATAAATCATACTTGGTGTAAATAGAGCAAAAAAATAGTTGGCTTTAGAATAGAGAACACTAGAACTCAAATTTGAAGTATATTCAAAATGAAAGCTTTGGAATTAGCTTTACGTTTGTTTGTAAATCTAAACAGATACAAAATGGGTCTATATATGTAAATATCCTTGCTTTTTTTTTTTATATTTCATTTTGGTTTTATTCTCTGCATTATTTTGTCTTCATTGTGTTGCACTGCTACCTCATTTTTCCAAACCTATGTGCATATTGGCCTTGCTACTGTAAAAAAAAATTAAATGGGAATTACATGTTCTCTTAAATTTTGCATTTATATTTTTCTCTGTATAAGAATCATGTAAATACACTCAAATTAAAAATGGGCATAGGATCTAAATAGACATTTCTCCAAAGAAAATATGCAAATAGACAATAAGCACATGAAAAGATGCTCAAATCACTAATCATTAGGGAACTGCAAATCAAAATCACAATGAGATACAGCCTCGAACCCGCTAGGATGACTATAATAATATCCTTGCATTTTTAAAAATGAATGTTCCTTTTTAAGTGTTGATTTCTTTGTATTCTATTCTCTACATTCATCATACAGGAATACCATCAATAAATGTATTTACAAATCCTTTAATCCCAATTTGTTTTTTAGGTGTATCATTGTTTATCTTTTAATTTGAAGATTTTACAATGGGTCTCAATTAGCTGCGTAAAAACAGTTTTCTTTCAACCATAATATAAAAGTATATTGTGTTTTATATATGCTTGTCTTATAAATGCTCTGACACTAACTTGAGTGAATTGATTGTGGATTTAAGAGTGTTAATACCTACTATGATCAGGCTCCTCCCAGTTATGCAAGTCACTTTAAGGCTTGCACATCTCATTTCATCATTATGCCCTCTTGGGCACTGCATGTTGCTATTTTACAAGATGAAGAATCTGACATGGAGAAGGTTAAGTAACTCATCCAAGGCCAAACAGCCAGGACGTGTTGGGTTCCACATTGAGGCTCTATCCTCAGTTATCAATTGGCTCTTTCCTCCTGCCCCACTGTCTGTCGTGAACCTGGCAGTACAATCCTGTTTATCCAGAACTTCACCTGATGCCATCTCAGCAGTTCAACACTAAATTTTCCACTCCTGTTCCTATGTACTTATCTTTTCCTCCTTCGATACTGCACCATTTCTACGGGTTATCTTTAACATTCAAACACCAACCCTGGTGCATTCCGTAATTAACCATAGCTGACTGCCCCGTTCTCTACCGTCCATTTCCCACTACTTCCCTTACTCAGTTTCTTTGCAGTTATTTTGCATTTCTTGATCTGTTTCTTTGTAAGCATGTTTTTTTAATTGTTTCTTTAATTGTAAACTTCATGAGACTTAATCTATTTTTACAGACTCAACTGTCCACAGAGCACCTGTAGAGTTCTTTGTACACAAATACTGATAGCATTACTTTTTTATCTATGCTGTAGTTTTTTGTTTTTTGTTTTTTTTCCAAAATAAATAGCTTTTTGCCTTTTACATGTTCTCCCCAATAAGGTGCATGTGTGGACCTTGCTGGTCTTTCTTTCCCCCAGTGTACCTGCCCCCTGGCAGATTAACTGCACAGGCCTTTCCACAGGACCATGTAGGCTTTCAACCAGTGTCAGCTGCCACAGGTTTATCCCTTGGCGTGAAAGTCCAGGAGCAATATTCACTGTAGTTTTCTTTTTAGTGTTTTTAAAATCTAGGCCCCAGTCTTTAACTTGTGAAATTGTTTGTGTATGTATCAAAATGCTTTCAGCTGCAAGAACCAAAATCCAAATTCAAAATAGGAAATGTATTGTTGTCTATAACTAGAAGCCCAGTCATATTAAGAGTTAGGGTGGACCCCAAGGGTGACATAATCCAAAATCTTTAGCTCAGTTCCACTATGCTTTTGGCTATACCCCCCTATTTATTAGAAAACAAGCATGCTCCAGCTTGTTCTGCAATGTGTACAGAATTTTCAGGCATCACATCCATTTATAACCATATAGAGAAGAGACTTCTTTCTTGTGACTCCCTCAGCAGAAACTTTGTTGCAAAGCCCCAGCACACGTCTGTTGTTTTCTATGTAACCTGTTTTCAAACCGACTAATGCCATATGCTGATTGACTTAGACCTGGATTGATGAGCCAGTCATTGGTGAGCGCGGGTGGAATTCATATTGTGGGCTTGGACTAAGCGTTTTAGAAATGACTGGGGCCACTACTGGCAATTAATGGGCAGAGGCCATAGATGCTTTATATCTCTTAGCACATGGGACAGTTTAGCCCAACAAAGAATTACTCTACATCCCACAGGATTCTTTTTTCTGTTTTGTTTTGTTTTTTCAGAACAGGTAGCTCTGTCACCTGGCTTGGATGCAGTGGTGTTATCACTGCAACCTCAAATTCTGCCTCAGCCTCCCAAGTAGCTGGGACTACAGGCACACGCCACCATGTCCAACTAATTTTTCTAGTAGAGGCAAGTTCTTGCTCTTTTTCAGACTGGTCTCAAAATAAACTCCTGGGCTCAGGCAGTCCTCTCATCCTGGCCTTCCAGAGTGCTAGAATCACAGACATGAGCCACTGCACATGGCCTCCGACATGATTCTTAAATGTTCTGCTAGATAGTCATGTGCTTAAAAAACAAAAAACACTAGTTACCTGAGCCTAAAACCCAATTCCATTTTACATGTCAAGGTATTTGGGGGTAGTTTTAATGTATCATGAATTTTCTAAGAACACCATATAATTGTAATAAGAGAAGAGTCCACTATTTTTTGTTCAAAACTTGATCAAAAATCATACCTGTTTGAAAATAATGTTGTTATTGACAGCAGTGCTACTGATGATACTGAGGTTACCAAGATAATTCCATTGTAAGTATTGATGACTTCACTGTTCTCATGTAGTTGTGCCCTGAGCATTTACACATCGAAATGCAGGCTTTATTATACATTGCTTTCCCTTTATTTGGGGTTTTTATTACATGGTTTGTGTGAAGTCATATCTGGGACCCACATTACAGTTTATCTCACTTTGTCATCTTGCTGTACCTTTTCTGAATAGTTCAGCTTGGAGGGAACAGCAGGAAGTAGTTTTTCCCAAAGTTAGTAGAACACTGGGCAGGAAAGAAGCAAATGTCTGGTTAAACAACACTTTAAAATTGTCCAGGCCGAAATAATTCCAGCTGTGTTAGATGAAGTAGAACGTTAGGATCGGGTCCATTCCTTTGTGCTCTGAAGTAGATTCAAAACAATTTTCTAGGGAGGATACTGGCCTTGCCATGCCTACACATAGCTGGACTTTTCACAGCACAGGCAGAGGGGTCTCCATCCGTCTCTCCACATCACAGGTTGGTGTCGAGGGTTCTGAAGTCTGGAGTTCCTCATCACCCAATATTCACTAAAAACTTAGCTAATAGTTAAGAGTATTGCTTTGAGGATATTTTAGAGCCACACTGTCCAGTCAGCTGCTGTGATGGAAATTTTCTGTCTGTGATGTCTAGCCCAGTAGCCACTTGCCACCTGTGGCTATTTAATTTAAATTAGAAATTCAGTTCTTTCCAACATTAGTCGCATTGCCAGTGCTCAATAGCCACTAGTGGCTGTTAGGCAGTGCAGATGTAGAGCCTTTGTGGTTTTCTAGAACAGTGTGGACCATGCTTTTCTAGAATCTAGGTTCAAGTCAGGTCAGTGTAGAGCTAGGTACTTGACCTGTGTCATGGCAGTGTCCACCCTGATTGCTCTGACTGAGCTATTCATTAGTAAGTGGTGACACTGTACAATGCTTATTAACTCAATGTTTGCAAATGCTGTCTCCACCTCACAGTTAAAGTTTGAATAACATGCCCAGAGTCACACAGCTAATGAGTGGCAGAGCTGGGATTTGAACTCAGGCAGTGTGAGATGGAGGTCCCATCTCACCACCGTGTTGTGATGCCATTGTCTTAAGTGAAAATCATCTCCTACCCCATGGACCTAACCACCGCATCTATCCTGAGGCAAGTTGAGGATGCTGTTGGAACAATTCATGAAGAGCCTTGAGGAGGAACTTTTGCTTCTTGCTACCACAAACAACTCCATTTTGGAGTTGTTCCAAAGCAGAGCAGTGACTTTGCTTTTATTTTACCTTCTGTAGGAATTGTATCATTAGTCAGGTGGAATTCCTCTTTCTCACTGCATGCTGAAAAGCTTAATGGCAAATTTGGGTTCTACCAGAGCAATTATAATATATGTCATGAAACCTCATTCCTGGTTTGTTACATACATATCCTCATCTTTAGTGTTATTTTCCTGTTCTCAATGTTCACTATTCACATACGCTATTCTGTATTATTTAAGCCCCCTTTATGTGGACTGTGATGGGGGATGGATGGTTAGACAGCTATTAGGATGAACTGACAGGGCTGCCACAAAGCTACTTGTTGATTTCTGGAACATAGCAGCAGAAAATGACCTTCTGCAATCACAAACAATTACTTTGTTGCCTCTTATTCGAAATGCATTTATGGTTTTGGCATATGTGAAAATGTCGAGTTTACCTTATTTGTATGTCTGTCTTTGTTACAGACAAGGATTTAAGTTCAGCTGACTAAGCAGATACTATTCTAAACTGGAAATCATATGGCCTAGGTTGTTTGTTCTATTCCAACATCCTGATGAATCAATGAAGCCTGAAAAATGAACATTAAGAAGTTACTATAATCATAGAATTTTAGAGAAGGGGGCATTAGAAGTTATCTGGGTGAGGGGATGGGGAGGCCAAGAGAGATGTGGCCCCATCATTGGGAAAAGAGCAGACTGGTGTTTGAATGCAGACGTACTGTTACTCCTCTTCCGTGCTGCCCCTGACTCCCACTTCATTCTCACCCCAATGTGCTGCTATTCTAAATCTTATTTTAAAATACAGATGTCTGCTGCAGATACAAAACAATACACCTTCTTGCCATTGTGTTCTTTGTACTTCAATAGCCAAGCAAAATATGGACTGACTTTTTCAAGCTCGTAGCATCATAAGCCAAGGATGTTTATTTTTTTTAAAGAGGCAAAATATCACTCTGTCACCTATGCTGGTGTGCAGTGGAATGACCTCGGCTCACGTGATGCTCCACGTCAGCCTCCCGAGTAGCTGGGACTACAGGCATAGCACCATGCCCAGCTAATCTTTTATATTTCTTGTAAAGATGGGGTCTTACTATGATGCCCAGGCTGGTCTCAAACTTCTGGCCTCAAGCAATCCTCCCACTTCTGCCTCCCAAAGCACTAGGATTACAGGCATGAGGCACCATGCCCAGCAACCTTTTGATAAACAATTTGTCCTGAGAAATTTTCCACTTCTGAAAACAAAATTCATAATCAAATAATGCACTCTGTCTATAAATCACCTTACACCATGGAAATGCTTTGAGGAAGCTCAGCAGAAGGGTTAGAGTTTCCGCAGCAGTCATGTTAACACATTTTTCTCTAGTTAGTCATAGTACTTTTCTTATTATAAGAGCAATTATTTCTTCAAGCTCATCGTCTGCTGTATACTTTTGATTCAAGTTAGGGGACCAATGGTTGCAAGAACATTTGTAAACTTGAGCCCTGGGGTTATGAAATGCTTTGCTTGATAGTGTTTAACAAAACCTTATTCACCGCCTGGTTCTCCAGTGTGCCCGAGATATCTTGGAGGTATTCCCTGAGCTCTTCAATATGTTTTCCTGTGTTTCCCATAGGATCTTTAGAAGCATTTCTTTAGAGGCACAAGACACGTGTGAAGACCGAATAACACACACTCAGTATAAACTGTCATTGCTTCTGCTTAGGAGTCACTCATTCGGAGGTGTCTGATAAGTCCTTTCCTTTTTTCCATTAAGATCTATTATTGGGATCCTCGTTAGTACAGTGGTGAGTAAAGAAAAAAGAAAAATAATTATTATCGTTTGGGTTTTTTTTTAACCTGTATTTTTTTTATGTCTGTATTAATGTAAAGACCAATTTAAAAATAAGCTCTGCCTTATGAAAATTTCAACTTGAAATGCATAATAGTAAATTTCCTGAGGATTTTTTTTTTATAAAGATAATTTATTTGCTGGAATCGTTGCAAATTAATGCATGTGTATGTTATTTTTGTTTGTTTGTTTTATGCATATGTTGAATAGATACATCTCAGCAAATTTCCATTGTTTTCTTCTCTTTTTCACAGTAATGCTTTCTATGCATTTAAAATGTAATGATGTGCAATATCAGCTGTGCAGAGAGCTTATGTGTTTGTATGTGGCCCTCGGCCAAATTCTCTTTTTATGGAGGTTCAAGAATAATCGCTAGCCTAATTATCCCACTTGGCTTTATCTTAAGTTACAGATACATAGAAGTCTACATTGCAAAGTTAGTTATTTCTTGCTATAATCGGGCTATGAGGGGGTTATTCTTTGCCACGATAAGAGTTGCTTCTCTTCTTTGGGGATTAACTTCTAAATTTGAAGTCTCTGGGTCAAACTTGTCTGGACTGTGTTTCACTGAAATTTCAGCCCCTAAGAAATGAAAATAGGTTTTGAAATAGTTTCTAGGCCACTGGCACAGAAAGCTGGCAAAAAGCAGTGCCTTCCTTTGGATAGTCCTAGTTAGTACAGTTCCACAGGCACAGTCTGTTCTTTTTAGATTGTGATTCAAGTTAAGGAGAAAATAAAATGCCTGGATACCCCAACGTCACCCTGGCCCCAAAGTGCTTTTGCATTCTTCCTCCATAGCTTAGGCTTGGGTTATTCTCCTTCATTTTTATAGATTCCCTGATTGGAAGGGGATCATATTTAATTAGGTATTAGTTCTATGTTTCACTTAATTGAACAATCCAACTTTATTTGTTATTTTAGATAAGCTCCAGTTCTCGATCAGATAGTGGAGGCCATAGTTATGCTGGAAAACATGTGGACTTGAGTAAACAGATCCCAGCTTTGCTTCATAAGAGCCGAGCTTGGTCAAATAAGCTTCCCAAACCCCTGTTTCCATGTTTAAACAAACAATAGCAAATTCAAAGTCCTTATCATAATTACCGAAAATAATAACTATCTTATTTCAGTGCTGTGTTGTATCAGGTCCTATAAGGGTTGATACTGTTATTACCCCCCATAAAGAAAATGAGGCTTAAAAAGTTAAATATGTTTCCTAAAATCATGGAGTGGAGTCATTTTTCAAACTAGCTTCTGTCTAACTCACTCTGATGGTTTTGCGCTCACCCATTCTGGCATCCAGGTGCTTCTCCTATGAAGTAAGACACCACATCTGAAAGAACATGGTACCTTATAGAGACTCAGTGTATGTTAACTTCTTACCTTGACAGACTAAATCGGGTGTTTTATTGGCAGAACTCTATCTAGCTTTTTATGTTTAAACTAATTTGCATACTATTACAATTTTTTTTATTTTCTGAGGAAGTTTTAAGAACTGCTTTCTTAATTACAAACCCCTGTTCGTGGTTTTGATAGTAATGGGTTTATAAGAGCCCATAAAACCTGCCAAGCATCACCTCATTAACTCTGGCGGTCCCTCCACAATGCAGGAGCCTCTCAACCATCAAGAGAGCCCAAAGACCTCACCAGTGACAGGAGAGGGAAATACGTAGTCTCCTGTCCCCATACATAGAGCATAGAGATATATACTTTTTAACCAGCTGAATGCCAGATCCACATCCTGGGAGACTCAAGAGGCTGATTTCAACTGAGTTTCATGAGAACAAATTGAGATATTGGTAGTCATGTTTGCTAAATTATTTTAAAAGTATTCCTCTAACAGAACTAATCTTAGAGCTAACAGTAAATGAGAATTATGGATGCTTATATTTTCCTTCTGGTTGAATTTTTTTTCTGTGTAGGAAGCACAGAGGTGTTCACTCATGACTTTTGTATCCATGATTATGTTGGCACTATCAGGGCCATGATGATATCATCTCGCCTAATCACAAAAATGTTTTAACGGCTGAGCTCAGAAACTCACTGCTTATGATTCTCAGAAAGTATCTCTTGGTCACAGAGGTGGGGATGCTCCACATCCTCAATCAACAAGCCTGCAGCCACTGTGCAGTCACCACTCTGGAATCCTCCTTGTGGAAAATACCAGCCCCAATCCCCAGTGTAAAAGAACTCCCTCCTATCTTATTTCCCCTTTGAAAAACTCTGCACCTTTTCAAGGCTTGCCTTGACCTAGCCTTAGGCTGCAGCTAAAAAAGAGACTTGAAGATAAGCAGGTAAGCATGATAAGCATTCCCTGCCTCAGACTCAGAGAATGCCATACATAGAAGGTTCCCGGGCCTTCCATACCCCAAGAGGTGGTGTCCTTTTATAGACAAAATACCCATTCCTCCCAAGGATACAGATTCTATTAAACCCATAGGGTCATTCTTACTAGGAATTATTCCAGTTCCCCTTTCTCCTGCAGACTAACATTCTTTATCGTCTTTAATGGGGTCCTACTTACTCAGCCAGGAACTTAACTTGGGTTCGTGGGTTTATCATTGCTCAAGTAGCATTCCCTGTTGTGGAATCAATATAGACAATTAACTGATTGATTATAGTTAATTTTAAAAAATATCTACATATATATGAGCCAGCTTTAAAAAATATCTACATATATATGATTCTTTGAGGGTCATTTATTTTGGACAAAATAAGTTGTAATAGAGGGTTGACAGTGCTTCTGAATTATAAGAATAGATATGAAAGAATGAGATGGTATCCTCCACCTCCAGAGCCCGTGGGAAACACACACACACACACACACACACACACACACACACACACATACAGTCTCCCTACCTCACCAAGTACCAGATTCATAAGAAAATAAACATGGTGCTCCTTTTCACAGACACTCTCTATTGTGTGACTGGGAGGTAGATTAGTGTGGTGCTTAAAACATGTGGGTCTTGGAGTGAGAGAGACCTGGGTTGGCATCCCAACCCTGCAATATGATGGTGTGGCCTTGGGCAGGTGACTGCCCTTCTCCCATTCCCTCAAGTTCATTATCTATTAAATTGGAGTAGTAACAGTAACTGGAGGAGCAAATGAGATGGTGTATGTAAGATGCTCAATACAGGACTTGGTATTAGTATAATTTCATGATTACTTCCTCTTTAGGAACCGAAAACTCTATCCAGCACTACATTAGAGAGCATTTATTTGCTGAAACACAGGCCAACTTCTGTTCTCACATAATTGGTCAGGCCCACAGGCACTGGCTGATTGGGTTTCCAGATGGCTTCAGCTCTTTTTCGAGGTTTCATTAAATAATACTTTAATTATTAGCTTGACAGTACATTGAGCACAGTCCCTGCCAGTCTCCCTGAACTTGCAGGGAGCCATGGACTTTTGAGGAGATACTAGACCCTTTCCTGTGAGTGTTGAGAGCTGAGAAGAAGGTATACAAGCTTGTGCTTTCTAGTTCCATACAGTTAGGAAATGACCTGGCCTGGCGTATCTCTGCAGGGTAGCAGAACTAGGATTTACCTTCCTCACCTTTAACAGAAAAGGAACCAGACTTGGGAGCTTTGCAAGGCAAGACAGAAGCTGAATCCAGGCTGTCTAACTTCCAAACCAGTTTTCTGTGTGCCTGACCCTTGGAGGCCAAGGGAGGAGGGACACAGACGTCAGACTTGTGTCACAGAGCGTCATCGCCAAAGCTCTGTAGTTAGAGGAAGCAGAGGGACCTGCCACTGCCTGTCCCCTCCTGCCAAGACTTGTCCTAAGGGCAGCCCAGGCACCTGCTGCCCTGCTGGCCTCCCGGATCATCAAGACAGAGCTCAAAGAACCATCCCTTCCTCTGCCTGGGCAGGTGCCACCTCCATAAGGCAAATCACATCTATTTGATCTCGAACAAAAGGCTGCAGTGGTGTCTGAAATGACAACTCCCAGGCGGGTGATGTCATGCTGTTTTGTTTGTCTCCATGGACTGTGGGATCCAATTTCAGTTGTGAAGAAAATGGTCTAGGGAAAGAACTTACTTCATTCGGAAAATTCTGAGAAGCCATAAATACAGTTTGCAGCTGGTGAAAGCACTCACACGCAGACAATGGCCTCTTCACCCCCACCCACTGGCCCTACTTCTGAGAGCAGATGTATGTGTGCAAAGTTCTGGAAAGATCCAGAACAACCCCTCCCCCCTTCCCTGAGGAGACTCCCATGACCCAGTGGTAGGTTGGCTGGGCCCGTGTTTCCCCTGGTTCTCCCCCTAAGTTACCCCCTGTCCAAAGCCCATCCCTGGGGTACCCAGTGCAGTTGAGCCCACTTCCCTCTCATAAACGGTTGGCCTGCATATCCAAACTTCTGCTAAAGCACATTTAAATTAACATTTTGTTTTGTTGTTTTCATTTCTTATTCTCTTTCTAGTCTTATTTTCTTGTAAGTCCTTTTAATTTTCTTCCTCTTTGCTTTTTTCTCTACAATCTGCAGAGTGAAAAAAAAAAAAAAGGCAGAAACTAATGGTAAATCCCATCATAATTTTCACAAGAACCCTAGAATACATAGTTCCCTGTCTAGATCCTCATCCCTGAGTCAGGAAGGAATAGTCACTGCTGGGAAAGACTAGGAGCAGACAGCTTAGATCCCAGGGCTGTTTTTTAAGCTTGTTGCCCCTAGATTCCCTCACCCTTTTTCAAAATAATAATATAGGCCGGGCGCTGCGGCTCATGCCTGTAATCCTAGAGCAGCAGTTCTCAATCTGGGGCTCGAACGACCCTTTCACAGGGGTCGCCTAAATACATCCTGCATATCAGATTTTTACATTACAATTTATAACAGTAGCAAAATTACAGTTATGAAGTAGCAATGAAAATAATTTTATGATTGGGGGTCACCACAACATGAGGAACTGTATTAAAGGGTCGCGGCATTAGGAAGGTTGGGAACCACTATGCTAGAGCTTTGGGAGGCTGAGGCATGTGGAGTTAAAGATCAGCCTGAGGAAGAGCAAGACTCTGTCTCTAAACAAATCACCAGGTTTGGGGCGGCGCCTGTGGCTCAGTAGGTAAGGCGCCAGCCCCATATACCGAGGGTGGCGGGTTCAAACCCTGCCCTGGCCAAACTGCAACCAAAAAATAGCTGGGCATTGTGGCAGGCGCCTGAGCTACTCGGGAGGCTGAGGCAAGAGAATCACTTAAGCCCAGGAGTTGGAGGTTGCTGTGAGCTGTGTGACGCCACAGCACTCTACGGAGGACCATAAAGTGAGACTCTGTCTTTACAAAAAAAAAAAAAAAAAAAACATGGCAAAAAAAAAAATCGCCAGGTTTGTGGCGGGCATCTGTGCTCCCAGCTACTAGAGAGGCTGAGGCAAGAGGATCACTTGAGCCTGAAAGTTTGACGTTGCTGTGAACTATGACGTCATAGCACTCTACTGAGGGCAACAAAGTGAGAGTCTGTTTCTAATAATAATAGTGATAATGATATAATGATATCATAATCGTATCATGATAATGATATAATGATAATCATATAAAAGCAATATAGCAAGGTAACAGAATTTTGGAAGAAAGAAGAAAGTGTCCTTAGCCTAACCCCTTCATCCTTTATGTCTTCCTGGTTCCAGGATCTGTTAGGTCACTGAGCCTCGGACTCTGTTTTGTTTGTTGAGGGAGGTTTGTTGTGTTTTCTGTTTGTTTTCTTTTTGAGACAGGGTCTCATTCTGTCTTCCAGGCTAGAATGCAGTGGTGTGATCATAGCATTACTGCAACCTCAAATTCCAGGGCTCCAGCAGTCCTCAGAGCTGCTCTCTCCTGAAACTCTCCCACAGCTTCTTATTTCCAACCCAATTACTCCCCAAAGTCAATGGGCCCCTTCATCCTGAGGACACAGAGCCCCTTTCCCTGGGCCTACATGTGCAGCTTGGGTGCCTGACCACTGTTGGGGAGGAAAACTTTTCCTCTAACCTCGTGAGTTTTTCCACTAACCTCATGAGTTCTTTTGGGGTTGGCCTAAACTGTCAAAAGACAGATTTTTATTCAAATACATGTACATGTACTTAAGCGTTCACCAAAAAATGTGACTCAAGGGGGCAGGTAGAAATCTGGAGCTTATGTACCATCTTAATAGGGGTTGGGGTGAGGCAGAGAGGTACCTCCGGGAAAACAAATGACTTAGGAAAAAGAAGAGAGGTGTGATAGGCTCATGACAACGTCTGTTTTGGCAGATTTTTATCCAGGTGCTGAATTCTGTTGACTTCTCTTTAGTGATAAGAGTCTATCTCTGGTTGTGAAACTCCTGGGAAAGAGGTTTATGATAGTTGAATTCTTTGGGGAGGCTTTGCTTTTAGGAAGATAAAGGAGGGCAAGAAAAGGCTCCTTCTGCAGCTGTTGATTCTCAAATGTCTTCAGCTCAAAACTGTCCTTATGGCACCATGACATATTCTGGACCGCTTCACCACACGGGTCTCTAGACAATCCCACAGCCGCGAGCAGCCATGCCGCAGGTCCCAGCCAGTGCCCGAGCTCTGCTCCTCTTCCACACCTGCCTTGACCCTCACCGGGCATGGTCAGGCTCCCAGCCACTGGTTCCCACAGCCACCCACGTGAGCCTTGGTGGGTGACACACAAAGTGTCCAGGGAGCTTTGGGAAGGGGCAGGGGGCAGCCTTCTTTACTTCAGAATCCCCCATGCCTGACTTGCTTCCTGGTATACTGTGGGAGTTCAATAAATGTTTAAGGAACAAGCAGAGGACACCACCAGTATTATTATTATTATTATTATTATTATTATTATTATTATTATTATTTTTGTAGTTTTTGGCCAGGGCTGGGTTTGAACCCGCCACCTCCAGTATATGGGGCCAGAGCCCACCACCGGTATTCTTTATGAGGGCTTTCTGCCCCTCGGGCAGAGTGTGGAAGATGATATTATAATACAAACAAAGCCAAAGCTTTTTAAGAGGTCCTCATTAACCCAGTGAGTCCAATCCTAACGTGGTTTTTATCTTAATGGAATTTGACTGTGTCTCAGTATTACTCAACCCACAGGTGCCATCAGTTTGCATTGAGGAAATGTGGATCTTCTGGGTTCGGAGATGCAAGTAGTTTTCCTCATCAACCATTTAAATTCTCTAGTAGTCACATTAAAAGAGTAATAAGAAACAAACTTAATTTTTAACAGTGTATTTTATTTAACCCACTATATCGAAAATAGTATCGTTTCAACATGTAATTAATATTAAAAAATATTAATGAGATGTTTTACATTTTTGTTTGTACTTAGTCTTTGAAATGTTACACTTTCAACATGTCTCAGTTTGGACTGGCCATATCTCAAGTGCTCAGTGGCCACGCGTGACAAGTGACCACTATGCTGTTCAGAGCAGTTATAGACAATGTCATCTAAGTTAGCATTTCTGGAAGCCCCTGTGACATATGACTCTAAGAGATGGTCAACGGCATGCTAGCAGACCATAGGCCTGGGCCTATCTGAGATCACAGGGCACAACCAAAAACAATTCAGGAAGAGTCCGGAGTCTCTCAGTTTTCTCAGTCTTGAGATAGGATGGGATCTCTTCAGATCCACGTTTTCTCTGTAGTCTGTTAGATCAGTTTTGTCAGACCCAGGCTGATACAGGCCAGAGGTAGGAAGTTTGCTCCTGCTGGTAAAACTATATTAATTCATTCAATAAATCTTTACTGGGAAGCTATTTTGTGCTAGGCACTGTTCTAGGACATGGCTTACTGCAGGGAACAAAACAGATTCCCTGCCCTTGAGCAGACAGTGAAAAGCAAACAAAATAAAACGAAAGTTGAACAGTAAACTAGAAAGTGATGAGAGCTGTGGAAACAAAGGGAAAAAATAGAAGAAAGTAAGGATATAAGAGGCGCTGTTGGGGGCGGGCAGGTCACATTAAATTTTGTGGTCAGAACTGGCCTTCACTGAGAGGTGAGATTCAATGCAAAGACTTGAAGGAGGTTAGGAGGTTGGCCAGAAGAGCATTCCCAACAGAGAAAATAGACAGAGCAAAGGTCCTCAGGTGGACGGGAATGTGCCTAGCTCCAGAGGAAGAGAATAGGGAGATGAAATCACAGAGGTGGGGGTCAGAGGGTAAGCAGATCATTTGGGATATTGCAGGCCATTGCAAGGGCATCACCTTTAATTCTGAGAAAAATGAAAACTCACTGTAGGGTTTTAAATAACATGATCTGCCTTCAATTTTAACAGGAGTGTAGGGGGGCAAGAGAAGAAACCTGAGCACCAGTTAGAAGGCTCCTCCAACACCCCAGGTGAAAGGTGATGGGGGCTAGACAAGGATAGTAGCAGTGAAGATGATAAGAATAAATGGGTTATGGGGCGGCACCTGCAGCTCACTGATTAGGGCGCCAGCCCCATATACTGAGGGTGGCAGGTTCAAACCCAGCCCCGGCCAAACAGAGAAGTGTGGGGCAGGCTGAGTCTGCCTACTTGACATTTCTCTTTGGAATTCTGAGTCTAGAATTTAGGAGAAAAGTCTGGGCTAGCGATAGAACTTCTCTGTTGTACTGGAAGTTCTCAACATATAGATGGAATTTAGAGTCCTGGGACTCAGTGAAACCATCTGGAGAATGAGCCCAGAGAAGAGGCTTCTGAAGCGTCCAACATGAAGAGCAAAGATGCAAGGGAGGCTGAGGAGGAGCAATTCGAGGTAGAAGGAAAACCAGGAGACTATTATGTCCTGGAAGCCGAAGGAAGAAAGAGCTTCAAAGAAGAAGGAATCCACCATAGGGACTCTTTCAGTTAGGTCAAATAAGATTCGACTGAGAAATGAGAATTATCTGTTGGGTTTAGCAACACAGAGATCACTGCCACTTTGCTGAGAGTGGTCTCCATGGCAGGATGGAAACAAAAGCCTAACGGGGGTGGGCTTCAGAGACAATGTGTGCGGTGGAGTGGGAGGCAGTGAGTACAGACAAGGCCTTCAGGAATCTTGCAAAAGGGTAGCTGGCAGAGTAAGTGGAGACAGGAGAAGGCTTTTAAAAAAAATATTTCATTAAGATATAATTTACATACAATATACTTGATGTGGACAGTTTAGTGAGTTTTGTCAAATGTAAGCATTCATGTGACTAGCATGACAACCAAGATACACACCACCAGCCTAGCCACAAAGCTCCCTGTGCCCTTTCAGTCCATCCCTCCCATCACCTTCCCACTCCTCAGCTACAGTCAAGCACAGGTCTGCTTTGGTTTCTCATCCTGGTTTTGTCTTTTCTAAAATTTCATATAAATTGAATCATGCTGGATGTACTCCTGTGTTTGGCTCCACTGTCCAGGACAAGAGAGTTAACTGCTACCTCCTGGCAGGGAGTATCTACATATCTTAGTACTATTTGGAATTCTATAGGGGGGATTTTTCCCTTCTTTGTAAAGAAAGTGGGATTTCTTCAGAAAGGAAAAATAATTCCATATATTTATGTTGATGGAAATGATCCGACAGTGAGTAAAACATTCTGAGAGTTTCTTTAGTTTCTCCAGCAAGTGCTAATTTTGTTTTTCACTGTTAGATTTCCACCAGGTATTTCTCACATCTTTTAAAAATTCGCTTTCACCCATGATTCCATTTCCTTAGGTCCTGTGGGAAGCCGGTTATTGAAGATGGGGCAGAAGTTCCACAGACGGCCCTGGGGAACCAGGTGTCTGTCAGGTCTAGGTGTGGTGGTCTGGCAGAAGCCTTTGATACTTGGTGGCAGGGGATGCCTCTCTCCCAGTGCTCACCCTTCAGCCCTCTCAGCTCCTCAGCCACACACAGGAGTGGAGCACAGGGTGGGCAGTTCCAGGGGTGGGGAAGAGCTGTGTTTTCCTTTTGATAGGAAAGGGCCCAGTGTCTATCCTGGGGAGCTGGGGAAAGCTATAGCCCTCTGGAGGAGACTGCAGACTTAGGGTCCTTGGGGAGAATTCAAGGGGAAAGAAGTGGCAGACAGAGAACCTTGGCTCCACCTCCGAATCCAGAATAGTGGGCCCTGTGTTTCTTCTGTGTCCTTTGTGGGAGGATGGAGCCCTGAGCCCCAGGACAAGGGAACAAGGTATTAATGACTTTTGAAGTGCAGAGGCTATAACTAACAGTATGGTGTCTACATAGATGTATATATTTGTATATGAATCAATCCACACCCTGCAGAAAAACTGTCAGCCTTGAAAGGAAGGTGGTAAATTCCCTCTCATTCAGAGAATACCTCAACTTGCTGCCCACGGGTTTCTCATCAAGATAGTAATTCATGGAACAGGGAAGGGAGCTCACCATGTGCAAATTCCCGCTTCCTCCAGAGAACAGTGCACATGGTGGTAACCTTGGTGAGTAAGAAGTTGCCCTAGGTCTTGTCCAAAGTCTGGGCTCAAATATGAAAAATGACATAGAGGCAAATCTGCCAAGTACCATCAACCCAGGGGATTGGAGCGCGTATATATATTTTTGTCTACCCAGCCTCCCTTTCTTGTGACAACAGCACTTCAGTTTTCATTTAGGGAAGGACCTCTGCTCCCTCTCTGTTCATGTGCTTCTAGTAAGGGAGAGGGCAGATGGCCCAGGGCTGGCCATCAGTCATACATTGGGCTGGCCATGGAGATGGGCACATGACCCGAGTCAGGCCTGCCAGAGTCACGTACGTAGGGCAGGCACTGCGGCCCTGGGGTGGAGAGCAGCGCCTGTCCGAGCCTCTGAACCTGGAGCCGATGCTGAGGACAGCGAGGACAGGGACAAAGGCCAGAAAGCCACCTCAGAGCATCTGGGTCACCTGGCCATTTCAAATACAAGCATATTCTTTTCCTTCTTTTCTCCCTCCTTCCCTCCCTCACTTCCTCCTCCCTTTCCTTCCTTCTCTTCTTCCAACTTCTTCTATTCAAAGGAGGCCACTGATTTGGACTAAGCTTCTGCTCTATGCTCCAACAGGCCAAGCCATGTCAACTCACGCTGACAGTCCACATCATCAGACTGAAACCCGGTTGTTTATGAGACCTTCCCAGAAATCAGGAGAGAGATAACCAAATCCCCAGGCAGGGCAGCTGTAGCCAGCAGAATAAGGAAGTCCCCTCTGCTTTCACCCTAAAAGGAAAGTAACCGGAAGTCACCTGATCTAACCGGTCTACTTTTTGTTCCCTGAGTCTGTCTGCTTTCTTCAGCCATTTTCTGCCTATAAAGCCCTCCTCCTCTGTTCAGCTCAATGAAGCCACTTTGCTAAATTTTTAGAAGAGCTGCTGCATTGATTCATAAATACAAGTAAAAGCCAGTCTATTTAATTCACTTTGTTGTAATTTCGTCTTCTGATACTTTGCTCCTTTTTTCTCTTTCTTTCTACCCCCTCCTTCTCTGTTATTCCATTTTTCCTATTTATTTTGGCTTAGAGAAATTTGAGTTTGGCTTTTGTCTCTTGTACTAAAATTGTTCCAAAAAATACCCAAATGGTATTGTCACGGCAAGTGAGTGCCTGCCTGTCCTCCAGCATCATTTGAGAAGGGCTTATGCTGTCAGTTTTTGGGGTGCCCTGAGGTTTCTGAGCCATCACAGCCCCCTAATCCCCTTTTTCTGCTGAAGTTTAAAATAAGAATATATTTTAAATATTATGTACACATATTTTTTTACTATACAAGTCAAACAAATATTTATTTTTAAATTAGAGAATGGGAGGAAATTACTCATAATCCAGCTACAGTGAGCATTTGAGCTTGTTTCCTTACAAATGTTTCCCCATACACACCTACATAGGTTTAACCGCTGTGCCTACAAAATGTATGCTGCTATTATTGTTGTCACCATCATATGGGAATTTTCATTAGCACGTCTCTCTTTCTGCAGTTTGTCAAGTCTCCGTTTTCACTGCTGCTCTTAGCGGAGGTAGAGTTATTATGAGACCAGAAACTAAGTAAATCACTCAGAATGATGTAAAACACATTCAATAGGTCGGAACTGTTCCAACCCCTGGGGTTTTTACACTAAGGCCTGGTTTCACGCTGAGAGATTCTGGTGCAGTAGGTCTGGGGCGGGTTCCAGTGTGCCTTTCTGGGCAGCTCCCAGGTGAGACCAATGCTAGCAGGCTCAGTGTTCAGGAAGGCATTTGCTGTCTGGACGATAAGCATATTCAAGTTTAGGAGGCCCATATGTAAACAAGTCCTAACTTTCAGCTTAATGATCATTTACTCAGCACTAATTCACACCCCTGTGGTTTATAAGAAGTCTGCATTTTGCTTAGGGACAGAGATCTGGAAGGGGATAGGACCCCCCAACTTCACATAACCTGGATGCGTAAGACATCAGGGAGGGGTTTCTTTCACTGTCCTCTCCTTACCTTCCTTCAGGTGGGGAGAGGTTGGGGGTGCAGCTGCGGAGGTGGGGCCGGGGGAGGGGAGCCTTCCTTCAGTTTCATGTTTACAGAGTGCTGAGGACTGGGGTGGGGGAAGGAGAAGGGGGGGAGGGTGGGATGCAGTGATGAATAAACTAAACAGGACTCCTGCCCTCTAGGAGCTGACACCCAGCGGGAGCAAGAACACAAAGAAATGCTGCACAATCTTTTGTATTAACCTGGATGGAGGTGGAACACATTCTTCTTAGTAAAACATCACACAAGAATAGAGAAGCAAGAATCCAATGTACTCAATTCTAAAATGAAGCCAGTAGATGATCTAATACACACCCACATGAGAGAAAAAAATAATTCCAGATGGGGGCGGGGGAGGGGAATGAGGGAGGTGGAGAGAGAAGGGGAGAGGTATGCTCCCACTTTATGGGCACAGTGTTAGGGAAAGTGGCACACCTCTTGGAGGTGGAACACAATTATAAGAGGGACTTTACCTAACAAATGCAAACATCGTAACCTAATTCTTTATACCCCCAAATTAACCTAAAACAATAATTTTAAAAAATAAAAAAGAAATAAAGAAACACTGTGCAAGCTGGGAAAGAGCTAGGGTGGAGGAGGCCCTGCGTGCACAGGTAGAAGACCCCCACCCAGCCCTCAGTGATGGGGGACCCCAGAAGTGAAGCTGAGGAAGGGTCAGCCAGGGGAAGGGAGGTGGGAAGGGCACCCCCTTCCCGGTGACAGGAACACCAAAGGCAGGCGGGTACTCTGTGGTGTGGCACTGTGAGCAGTGGAGCCGGAGGGCAAGGGGCATCCAGGCCTAGGCAAGCTCAGCCGAAGGACAGCGTGGAGCTTCTGAGGTCTCTGGTACTAAGCCCCACGTGGAGCCAGCACAGGGCCATTGGTGGACTTTCCACTAGTCCTCTCAGTGAGATGACTTAGTTTCTCTGATTGCTTGTGGTTTCGCCTCAGTGGCCTCACCTTTGACCAATAGTTCCCCAATCCTAGTTGAGGTCTGCACACATCTGACCACCATGAGGCACATCAATAGCTTCTGCAACTGCAGCCACATCTTTCTAAGGACAGGACAATGAATGGTTGGATTGCTGGTAGTGAACACAAACAGCAGTGGCTTAGGTGAAATACAGACACATTTTCTCTAGAAAACAGTCCAAGGTGACATGGTGGTCCCATGGTCAAGATTAAGTACCTCCAGCATTCCAGCTCACCACCTCTGCTCAGCTTTACCATCGCTGGGAGGTCGTGAGAAAGCAGAGTGGGCCAGAATCCAGACTTGCAGAGCCACAGCCTGTGGTTTAACAAATTCTGAGGGGTTTATTTGCAAACCTGTAGTTGAACATGTTGGCCTTATCACTCATTGCAATGAGAGAGATTACACACCTTGGGGGAACCATTTCAATGAAAAGGTGTTTGAAAGGACTTAGAGATAGACCTTGGGCTTTGGAGCAGGGGAGCGCCAGAGGAAGCCAGGGTTTGCTCTGGATTGACTGCTGTCAGGAAACAGGACAGTCCTACAACTGGGTATCTTGGCAAATCTAACCTATAAGGAGGGCAGACCAGATTAAGGCTAAAGTTGTAGTTGGTAAAGAAGCAGCTCTTACTCATTTTAGCCAACAAAGAAGATGCTTAGTGTTTTGTCTGTGCTTGAGAAAGTTATGCTGTGGTCTATTGTGACTCAGTTCCTCACAGTTGCAGAGTGACCTTGGCTGATACTGGGGTTCTGTGAGATTGTTTATGTTCAACAGAATAGCCAGGCCAGCTTCTAATAAAACTAAGGCCCAGCCAAAAGTGTCAAGCCATTTCCCAGATGTCAGGGGATGCTCTTTCTTTTTTCAGTATGAAAGGTTGAGAGTTAATGTTTTATTTTGTGGTTTTCTTTTTCAGAGTTGCCTCATGTGCCAGTAGAGTTGCTACTGCTCCAGCATTAGTACTTCAGGGCTAGCAAAGGGGCTAGGGAGGGTGAAGAGTACATTTCTTAGATTGCTTTAAGAGCCTTTTAGGACACCCTCCCCAAACAAAGTGCTTTTAAACCTCATCAGCCATGCCCAGTTTCAAGAGAACTGGGAAATACCGTCTTAGGTGGGTATGTTGCTGCCTGCCCCCGCCCCCATCTGGTACTTTTGGTAAAGCAGAAGGGGAAATTGGGCAAAGGTAGGAGACTGACAGTCTCTATCTCAGACTGGGAAGCCAGGGCTCGGGAATGGGGAAATTCCAAGTCTTGGAGGGTGACCAGATTTTATCTTCCCGTCCTTATCAGTACTTAACATTCCTGAGGCCAGAGTTGGGTAGAGATTTCTTAGTAGAAAAAGAGCCAACCTGTCTCTAAGATCTGTAAGAAATTCTTATAAGGTAGACTCTATTTCTCAGGTTTTCCATCTCACTGGCTGGGAGAGCAGGAGGGATATCAATATGCAAAAGAGAATGCCCCAAGGCCATGGCCACAGTGGGAGAGTGGTTAGAACAGGAAAGGAGGTATCTCTGAGAAGTGAGAACTATTGATTTGCTCTACAAGAAGGTTTTATCCCAGCCATAGGGAGAGTGAACTACGGAAAGAGGACTTCTTAAAACAAGATAGGCAGAGCTAGTATGAAGGAAGTCTGGCTTCTCTTTTCTTCCACAAGGGAGCACAAAGGCTGGGAATCCCAGAGGTGGCCACCTGTGTGTGAGTAGGGTCATACTGATGCTCCACTCATAGCGACTCCCCCCGGCCCCAGTACGCACGTAACCATCAGCTCAGGTGGAACCTCACTCCCTTTTCAGTGTCCTCACATCACGTTCCAGAAGCCCCCAGAGGGACACCCCACGTGTGCCCCATGATAGCCTGCCAGTTGCCGGGTTCATTGTCCCATCTAACACAAATTTATGGAGCACCTTTGAGATGCCAGGCCCTGTGCTAGCGACCAGAATTTTTCCATTGACCAAATTCCCTTGAACTCTTCTTCAACTAGGCCTGGAGTGTGGACTCCCATGCTCATCCCTGCATTGTCTATTTTTAGCAAGAACCCTGTGGAGTCAGTTTAACCAGAACTCCCACCCTCAACATCATCCCCACCATCCCCAGGTGATGTCTGTCACCCTGGCCTGCCCTCAGAACCCCCCTTGCCCCTCATGTTTCTTTCTTCTTAGTAACTTTCTATTGGTTGGTTCAGGACACACTATTCCAAAATATGTCCCCTTGACATCTGAGAAAAAGCAGAAGCAAGACGTCCCTCTGACCTCCTCCATCATTCTCCCCTAAAGCACCCATAAAAGACTTCCCTGACCTTTCTCTAGTGTAGGTCGTAGGAACCTTATTCCAGAGGGTCCTCCCTACACCCTGTACCTGAATGAGCACACAGAGAGCCAGGAAGCATCTGAACCAGCAGGCCTTGCTAGGGTCCCCCACTTTATTCTCATTTGATCACACCCCCTGTCATCCTATTACCCTGCGTGACTGTCCATACTGTTCCTTTGGGTCTTCATTTCTGAAGGCTCCTATGTCACGTGAAACTAGTTTTAAATAAATTTGTATGGCTTTCTCTTGTCAATTTATCTCTTATTACAATGGTCTCAGCCACAAACTTTGTGATAGTTGAAGGAAGGATACTACTTTTCTCCCCTAAACCAGCCACTGACTGCCACTCACTCCTGGACTATAGATTCCCACTTGCAAAATCCCACAGCACTGATCCCTATACCTATTGCAATGATCTCACCTTGAGTAAAGTCTGCCTTACCATTCTTTAGCAAGTAGCATTGAATAATTTTTTTTTTCAGTCGGGGCTGGGTTTGAACCCACCATCCTCGGTATATAGGGCCGGCACCCGACCCACTGAGCCACAGGCGCTGCCCTGAATGATTTTTTTTTTCTTTACCAATGGCCAGGAATGACACAGTCATCAAAGAGACACTTCCCTAGGTCTCCTCTACAAACAAGAGTGCTGGTTCCTGCCTAACAGGCTCCTGGGAGGATTCCATGAGACCCTGTCTGCAAAGCCCCCAGCCGGGGCCTAGCGCTCAGTGGGGACTTCACAAACGTCAGCTGTTCGTCTGGTATGACAAGTCTCCACAGCACTCACACGACTCCAGGCATTCAGCAGGTGCACAGTAGGCGCCCAGCGGCCAGGTGAGCTCCATCTCCCTCCATTGCCTCCTGTGGATTATGTGTCAGAGCATTTGGTTCCCTTTTTCTATGGGTTTGTCTCAAATGTGCAGGACTGGGGAAGCCCACAGCTGATTTCACATTTCTTCAGAGCCTGAACTGATGAACAGATGGTAGGATCAAGTTCGTGGGCAAGTATAGGAATGGCATCTGAGCCATTCTCAATTGCCTAAAAAGGTGGATGGAACTTTTGTCCCCCAAATGTTTACTGTTCATCCCACCCTTTCTGCATAAACCTTTCTAAGGTAAGAGCAGTTCTGGGGCAACCCTGTGTCTCAAAGACAAATTCTAAAGACCTAAATCCTGTAGGTGTCATGTGACCTGCAGTGATTTCGGTTTTGTCCGATAGAGGGTGAGCATCTCCATCCCACATTGTCCTCATGACACCTCCCACCTACTGATCCTGTCCTCGGGACCTGGTCCCGGGCTGGCCATTTTATACACACAGTGTTTCCTTTCATCCCCATGAGAACCTCATCCTGCAGGACAGGAAACAGAGGCTTAGCGAGGTTCATTAACTTGCTGGAGCTCACACAGCTAGTGAATAGCATAGTTGAACTTTCCACCTGGTCTGACCTTTTGCAATACACTGGCCTAGAATTTGAGGGCCCAGCTCTGAGCCAGGCCATCACTCCCCTAAACAGAGGTAGGAAATGCCTTCCTCTCACTGTCCAGGTAAGGACTTTCAAGTAGGGACAGGAAAAGACTAAAAAATAAAATGTGATTTTAAAAAATGTATAGCTAAAAACATTGCCTCTTGCAGCCATTTATATCCGTTTCCCCTAATTCAAGCAACTCTGGGAGAAAAGTATTTGGCTGTTGCAAGAGTGTTACTTTACTTGACTTGTAACAGAGAACAATTCTTTTGAACCTCTGAAAATGTTCTAGAAGTCACATGTTTTCACTTCTACCTATTAACACGGATGCTTACGTTCAGTTTTTTCAAAAGCTTCCCCATGCAGAGCAGCCAGCAGCCAGCAGCCAGTAGCGTGGGCTGGGTCTCAGGCCTGTGCCAGAGATCCGTGTTCTGTGGAAGCAGAGACTGGCCTGGCAAGCTGCCCTTTAAGCTCAAACCTGAACTGATTTTGAAAGAAAAAGGCCTACAGAAAGGTCACAATGAACCAACAGGAAGCAATCAACTTCTGTCATTGTCTGGACTCCAGGCCTTGGGGGCTGCTCACTCAGTACAGAGCCCAGTGAGGGAAGGAACTGAGCGGGGAGGAAGTGGAATTTCTGGGCTGGAGGGACCCGAGGCCTGGAGGAAATCCCCATGCACATCTGCCTCCCTGACTCCTAGGCTCTGCCCCGTGGAACCAAACCCACCCTGGGCCAGGAGCCAGCACCAGGGCTCACCTGCGAGGGACATCTGCTGAGTTCTTTGAACTGAATGCCAAGGCTACAATTTCAATGATCAGAAACTCCTCCAGAGGGTTCCCCAGAGCATATTAGTAGAGACCTGTTTCAGTTTACTGGGTACAGAGGGAACCCACTGCACACAGCTAAGGAGAGGGAGAGAGAGAGAGAACACCTGCATCATTTGGGAGTGAGATTACTTGCATAACAGATACCTTTACAGATACCAAACAAATAGGAAGTTTCAGAACCTTTGCTGTTTCTTTTCGCTATGAATCAGCAGCAGCGATTCACATCTCTTCCCATAAAGAGATGACGGCAATGGTAGGAGCCCAGGTGAGCATCACTAATGCCTCCAAAGCCACTTTTCCTGGTCAAGGGCTTCCCTGTATGTCCTGCCCCCAGCCTCACTCCCTGAAGCCATCATCCTCAGCCTGCCTGGCTTCCTAGAAGCACTTCAAGGCATGTTTGGACCCCAGCCCTATACACATGAGAGACACAGTCTCTAGCCACACAAGGCACATTACATTAATGCCCTGAACATTACAGCCCCACCCCACCCCCACCCCACCCCTTTTCCCGGTGAGGCTCCTGTCGCTGAGATTTGCTGCAAAGTAACAGCCACATCCTGGACCTGGCATCAGGAGACCTGGGTGCAAACCCTCGCTGTAGCCTGGGCGGACCTTGGGCAAGCTGCCAGCCCCTTGGAAGTTCTATGCACAAAAGGGAAGAATATTTGGTAGCAAATTAAAGCATGGGCTTTGGAGTCAGGTATTTGAGTTCAAATTCCAGCTCCACCATGTCCTGATTATGAGACCTTGAGAAAATTACCTTTTTTAAGATTTAATTTCCCCATCTATATAATGAAAATAATAAGAATATCTACCTGTAGTCTGTTGGGAGGGTTAAAGATACAATCACTTAGCATGAGCACAGTGGCTGGCACACAGGAAGCTCTCAGTGTGAACCAGACTTCCCAGCACCCCGACCCCCTCCTCCGTCTTCACACTCAACCCGCTGCTGCCAGATTCACGAGGTGGGGGCCCTACTGAGCTTCTTCCCCAGCACGTGCCCAGCACCTGTCTCGGCCCCTAAAAAGGCTTAACAAATCAGTTGAATACATGAAAGGATAACCCTGGTTCATGGCTGGTGCTAGGGAAATGCATCTATATAAATATAAATCCGTATAAAGGCCACAGACTAAATCATGCCCTCCCTATTTTTGAAATTCTCTTAAGGAGGGCCAGTATTGAATGATGACTACAAACATCACAGGCTTTGAAAGCAGGGGGGTCTGGTTTGTGGGACCTAGCTCTGCCAGTCCCACTGGTGTGCCCTCTACCTTTTCACAGCCTCACTTTCTGCCTCTGTAAAATGGACAGAAGATAGTAACTCAGCCACCGTGCCTTGTTTGAGGTGTAAATAAGATAACGTATACAAAGCACCTAGCACAGAGCTCAACTCTCAGCAAGAGTGTAAAGTGTCAGATAAATTCCAGCCTCAGGCCCTGCCTGGAAAAAGAAGAGTCCCAGACTTGACGTTGTTGTTACCAACAGGACAAGCCTCGACATCCTTCTTGTCTCATTTATCTTGTTTCCCTCCTTTCCAGAAAACTCCATCTCCCTCCTCGGGCCTTGTGGTCTTTTCTTGTTGAAGAGCTGGAGCTGGATCCCTGCAGGACTCCTGGAGGGGAGAGGGAGCTGCACCCCCTCCATAGCCACACCGGGACAGCAAGGACCAGGAGATCCATCTGTATGAGGAGGACAGTATGCTTGCCCAGTGCTTACTGGGGGCATGTTGGTCTCACTGAGAGTTAGTCCAGGATGCCGCAGACTTACAGGCCAACTGGCAAAGTATGGCGTAGGACAGCCTGGCTTTGAATCCAAGGCTCTGCCACACACAAGGCTGTATAATCTCAGGCAAGGCTTCGGCCTTTTCTCTACCTTAATTTCCTAATCAGTAAAAATGGAACCAAAGCTAGTACCTACAGCTTATGCTGAAAACACTTCGTAATCAGCTAAGGCACTAACCTGTCCTGTGGTGCAGCAGTACCAGGGTGTGCCTGCTAAATATTAGCTCTGCTAACCTCTCCTGCAGAGGCAATTGTGACACCTCACACGTGGTAAGTGCCGCTAAACATTAGCCACTATTTTTTTTTTTTTTTTTTTTGGCCGGGGCTGGGTTTGAACCCGCCACCTCCGGCATATGGGACCGGCGCCCTACTCCTTGAGCCACAGGCGCCGCCCTAGCCACTATTTTTTATGTTGAGTCATGTCCCACAGTTCTTAGCACAGCCCACACTGGAGGGGGTTTCCAGAAGATACTAGCTTTCAACAGACCTGGTCTTGATGCTCCCCAAGGTTAACTAGGGCTTGTTTTCCATCTTGCCTCCTTTGCTCACTAAAATCACAAATGGGCTGGGGATGGGAAGGGACCTTAGTCTCACTTGTCCAATGTGAATCATGGTGCATTCCTACTTTACCTGTGGGCAGAACAGTCTTCTCCATGATCACTCTGCAAATCTCCGTCACAGCAACGTAAGAGCCTCATACCTATTGGCCTAGTCACTGAGTACACATTTGCAGTACAACCTCAGCCTACATGTAGTGACACTGGGGTCTTCGTAGTGTCCAGAAGGAACATTCCCAGATATTTGTTGTGCACAGGCTCTGGGCAGGTTCTTTATCAGGGGCCGGAGGTACTTTGTTCATGTTATCACTCCTGGGACCAGTGTTTCAAAAAGGGCCCCAGGGCCTCCAGGCACAGAGGCAGCCCTCCACACAGCAGGGATTTAAGCTCATCCATCCCTGGCAGTGCACTCTGCGTCCCAACAATGCAAAGCCACTCAAGGACGCTAGGCCCAGCTGCCAGAGATCCAAGGTCATCTCTGCCCCCAGGGACAGGCTGGTGGAGTCCAAATCAGCTAAAAGCCAGGACAGCTGGTCACCCAGGGAGAGCTGTGGTTCCTTGCCTGAGCTGTGACAGCCTGCAGGGTCCCTGCTGTGAGGATTAATGGCAGCCCCAGCAGCCCCAGCAGAGCAGGGCTCCATCCACATCTATCTCTCCTGCCATGCCATGAAAGATGTATCCCCTGGAGAGCTGCCACCAGCCAGGGAGGGAGACTGAGCCTCAGAGCCCCAGCTCTGAAAGTAACCTGAGGGATTGCTGCCCCACCAACGCTGAGTGAAAAAAGGCAAGCCAAAGTGGGGTTTTCTAGGAGCTGTTTGATCAGAAGCTTTTATTATTATTATCATCATCATGATTCTTATTATTATTAGAACTGCAACCTTTGTGAGTGGACCCCAGCAGGAATTCATCCATGGGTTTTTCGAACATCTATGTCTGTCCTTTGCCCTGTCACGAGTATGCACACCGTACCATCACACTGCCATTTCTTGTCTGAAAACCATGCTCTATCAGGTTTTTACATATATTTTCTCTCTTTTTATTTATTTTTTATTTTTTTTCACATTGGGAGATTTTTATTAACTTGACATTCTTAATTTTATCTACCAAGTCCTTTGTAAATATGCCTTTATTTGATTCTCCTTTTATTTATTCCTTGCCAAAAAGCTTTGAGACGTGGATTATAATAATAATAAATTAGTATCATTTATTAAATGCTTTCAAGAAGCCAGGCAGTGTGTTCGATGCCTTATACTAACATCTCACTTATTCCCTCCCCAAGAATCTCCAATGAAGTAAGCACCTTTGTTGCCCCATCTCACAGATGAGAAAGGAGATAACCAGGACTCCGCTGCTCAGAGCCTGGGCGCTTCCCCGTTGCTCCCTCTGCCTCCTCCCACCTTCCTCCCACCACGCCTGGGGCCTCTGCCACTTGGCCCAGACTGTGTTAACTCCCCTCAGCACAAATGAAAGAATCAGGAACGACCCACTTTCCGGTTGGTGTGGTACACCTGTCACAGATGATGAACCAATATTGCTACGGCTTTTCTAAAGCCCAGGGTATGCCTTGAGGTTCACTCTTGGCGTTGTCCATTGTGTGGGCTTAGGGAAGTGCATGATGCCAGTGTAGGAACCAAAGAAAACTCCCCCTTTGCCCTCTGAAGGCTCACTGAAAACCAACCAACAAAAGGCAGATTAAGAGGAGAAAAAAAACACCCAAGTTAATCTGATCATGGTCTTATGTGACACAGCAACCTTCAGAATGAAGACCCCAAGGCACAGAGAAGATCGTCCATTTTTTTCTGTTTTTTTATTATTATTAAATCATAGCTGTGTACATTAATGCGATAGTGGGGCACCATGCACTGGATTTATATACAATTTGAAATATTTTCATCAAAGAGATCGTCCATTTTTAATGCTTAGGTTCAGCACCCTACGGACTGCGGTGTACACTATGATTGGACTAAAAGGGAAGGACCTAATGCTGATGGACAGTGGGGACACCAGCGAGCCTGTCCGTCTGGATTCTTCTCATCCTCTCTCAGCAGCCTTCCTTCCTCCTGGGTGTGAGGCAGACCCCCTGGAGTGGGGGCCAATGACTGACAAACAAGACGGCTCAGATAATTCCTTTATGACCAGTCATTCCGCAGAAAGGTGGCAGGAGCGGGAGTTAATGTAATACTTTCTGGTGTTATGTCTGGCTTTGGGGAAAAGGGCTTCCGGTTTCCACGACCCACCTTCTGAGGGATTTTAGTTTTTTTTTTTTTTTTTTGTAGAGACAGAGTCTCACTATACCGCCCTCCGGTAGAGAGCCGTGGCGTCACACGGCTCACAGCAACCCCTAACTCTTGGGCTTACGCGATTCTCTTGCCTCAGCCTCCCGAGCAGCTGGGACTACAGGCGCTCGCCACAACGCCCGGCTATTTTTTTTGTTGCAGTTTGGCCGGGGCCGGGTTTGAACCCGCCACCCTCGGCATATGGGGCCGGCACCCTACTCACTGAGCCACAGGCGCCGCCCTGGGATTTTAGTTTTTATAGCTCGCTTGGGGGAAAGCGAGAAGCCGGACACAGGAAAGCGGAAGGTGGGTCAGGGAGAAACGTTTGCTTCTGAGGCCTTCATTTGGGGATATCATTTTCCGAGCCCCAACACATGCTTCCAGCGTTTTAGTATCACGCAGAATAGTGTTCACTGGCCCCAAACGCCTCTGTGCTCTGCCTACTCATCCTTCCTTCCCTCCTGAACCCTGGCACACACCGATGTTTCTGATGGTCTCTGTAGATCTGCCTCTCTCAGAGTGCTGTATAGACATGTATGCATCCCACTCTTGAAGGCTGGCTTCTTTCATTTAGCAATATGCATTTTAAGACTTTTTTTGGCTTGATAGGTCATTTATTTATTTACTGAAAAAAAAAAAACTAAGACTTTAACCCATTGTTTTTGATCACGGAATAATATTCCACTGCCTGGATGCACGACAGTTTATTTGCCCATTCACCTACTGGAGGTCTTCTTGTTTGCTTCCAAATTTTGACAATATGAATAAAGCCATAATAAACATTTGTCTGCGGGCTTTTGTATGGAAGTTAAGTTTTCCACTCATTTGCATAAATACCAAGGAGTGGGATGCCTGGACCATGTAGCTTTGCAAATAGTGTTTTAAACTTAATTTTGCTTTGAATGGTTTGTGCTTTAATAGAATTTCTTGGTCTGGGGATTTATAAGCCTTCTAGCAAGAGCAAGAGCCTAACTAAGAGCATGGATCTGGCAGCCTGGCCTGACCTGCCTCCCTTCTCCCCCATGCAAACAGCTTGGTCTATAGTTTCTCCGAGGCCAGGAAGTGATCATAAGGGGTTTAAAATGCAGTGCCTGCCGTGCCTGCACAAAGATCTCCCTTACATCAAACTGCATGATTTAGAATGTCAACGAAATTTGAAATTTTGGAATAATTCTGGGATACAATCAAATTCATCATATATACATTATTAGAGTTCCAGATTTTCATGTTATTTCCTTTCTTTTTCTCTCCCAAATGCTGCTGTTCTCTTTAAATTGCTCCTTCCTTTCTCAACATGCACACAACTAACAGGGCAGGGGCAAGCCCTTGGGATTCCGGCCTTTCTCGTGAACTCTTACAGGAGCCTGCTGCTGCCATCAAGGTCCTTTACACTCTGTTGCTCGGGGCCTCACTGAGGGTCTCTGCAGTGGTGTGGTCCCCTGTGCCCTATCCGTGCTGCCTTGGGCCCCCAGTACTGTACTGCCACATAAGCTGTCAGCCCCTGCAGGTTTTCCATTCTTACTAAGCTCCTCTTCAAGGAAGCCTTTGTGGTTGACAGTTTGATAACATGTGTGCCCTCCACTAAAGAAACAGATGACTTAAAGTCTCTCTGCCTTGTGACCCAGGTGTAGCCCAAGAGAAGCCCTACTCACCAGGACACTCTTCCTATCTCATGAGAGGGATTACCTACACCTCCCTGCTTTGTTCAGGGCCCTAGTTCTGGCATCCCAGGGCTTGACCACCAGCTCCAGTGTCCTTGTCACCTTTTCTCCCAGAGCTCTAGGGGTGAGCGCTCATGCAAGGCAAAGTTTCTGGGGACCTTCTTCCTATCCCAGAATTCCTGTGGTATGTGTGCTAAGTTGGATAGGCTGAATCACTGTGGTGAACAGACCTGAAAACTTATTGGCTCAAACATGCAGAAGGGTTTGTCCAGACCACATAGCTCCTGGTCAGCGGGGAGCTCTGTGCTGCGGGGTGGCTCAGGGACCCAGGCTGCTTCCAGCCATGGCTCCATCACTCCCTAAGGACCTTCATCCAGTGGAAGGGGAGTGAGAACGTGCAGCAGGCATGCTGCTGCCTCAGAGGCTCCTTTTAGTCCCCTGGCTGGAGTTCAGTCTTGGGCCACCCCTAACTGGAAAAGGGACTAAGCAACTTTTGCCCACTCCCACCCAGCAAGTAGAGAATGGATTCTGGAGGTAAGCCAGCAGCCCCGCCATGACCCCATCCTCCCTTGCCTTTTTTTCTTGGCCCATTTGTCACCATCGCAAAGGCAATATTGAGAATTTTATAACCACAGGACTAATACAATTAAGAGACAGCCACTTACTGCTTCTAAGGAACAGATAATAGAATCTGCTCACTGAGGAGGAATCATCACTGTCTAAGTAACACACACCCTGTCCTAGCATTGGTCTGCATTAGTGTTCTTTGAGTTTTTATTTTGTTTATTTTAAAATTTATTGTCTGTGCTGTTATTCATTATCCCCAGACCTCACTGATATATACCAGCTCCAGGGGAACTAAAAGCCAAACATTAGCAAATATCTTCCATGAACACAAATACATTTCAGAGCTTCCAGCTCATTATCAGTCTTGCGATGGAGATCTTTGGAGATCTTTGGATCATTTGAATCCCATTCAGACACATTTGCCTTCATGATATTGTTAATGGAAAATAGGACCAGACTCAGGGTTACAGCCCTTGACACAGAGGTCCTGTAGCTTCAGGTTCCTCCCATTTGTCCAGGAGCAAGTCAAGTATACTTAGGGGCGAGCCGGACGTCGTCAGGTGGAATAAGGCACACTTTTCATTTGAGATGGGGCAGCAGCCAAGGGAGAAGAAGGAACCACTGATGACATCTCCTCCAGAAACTGCAGGTGGCCTATGGACATCTGTCCATCATCTGCCTGACAGTGCAAGACTCACTGAGCTTTTTGTCAGTGAGTTCCATTTTCTTTTCCTAATTGTTCTAAGTACAAGTGCCCCCTCTAAGTGCCTCTGTACCTCTTTTTTTCTCTCTTTTATTTGTCCTGCAGAGAAATCATCCTATCTTGTGACTTCTTGTGATGACTTCACACCCAGGTCTCTCAAATCAGCATCTCCCACCTCAGACTTCCTCTCAGGCTCCAGAGAGTGGGGGAAGCCAGCAAGACACACACACCCCCACCCCGGGGTGAGTCACTCTACTGTCAGGCCCTCTATGTCAAAATCAGAATGGAGCTCGACTGTCACCCTGGGTTCCCAGCCCTTTCCATTAAAGACCTCTGCTCTTTGCTGGGAAGGGGATGTGGCTGGGAGAAGTCTTACTGCAGGCTGGACCCACAAATTGGTGACACTGTTCCAAACACATTGGCGACATCTTTTGTTCTCACCTATTTACAGCAGCTCACACACAGTCCCCAAAGTCTGTTAGTTTTTTCACACCGCCTCTTGGATTTATTTCTTCTTCCTCATCTTCATTCCTATTGCTGCCTCCCAACATAGACTGAGCCTACACACCACACTCCAACTTGGTTATACACATCTCCCTGGCAAATCTAATTCCATCCTACCCCCAGGAGAGTTGTTTCTTAAGAAATGCTCCCAGGAAAGAGATGACAGCTTTCTGGCTGAGGCATGTTTGAGGCTTAGTGGGAGGGATCGCTAAAAAGGGGGAAGAAGCCATGGAGGGCTGCCCTGGGCTGTGGGGACACCATGCTGACAGCCTGCGTGGAGGGTAAGACTTGGTAATACTTCTATAAATCATGGTGTCCACAGTGGCCTTGCAAACTGAGCTTCATCCTGCTGGTATCACTGCCCAAGAGCATCCTATAGCCAGGGAGGATGACAAAATCTCCCAGGCAGCAGTGACATTCAGCCAAGTGCAGGTGGCATCATGGTTTGGGTGGTCATTTCTATTGGAGCTTCCCTTTCTCTTGGGATGTGATCCAGTTTCCTCAACTTAGCAGAAAAAATCCCTTTAGAAACCACCTCATCTACCTGAATTTCCAGTGTGAACTTGGTCTTCCTGTTCCCAGGAGAATCTTCTCCCACACCTCCTAATTATGCGTCCTGCCTGGTTTTGGCTGACCTTAAGCATTACTGGTGAGCTAGTTGGACTCCACTCCCCACTCCAGGGATCTGGAGTTCATCTGTTGCACAGGCTCCCATGAGCCTCCTGAGAGGCAGCTTTCCTCTCCCTCCTCTTCCATGGAATGGATCTCAGCTCTGATTGTCCCCACTGGGGACAAAGTTTCCTTTGACCCTAAACTAGGCCTGCAAATGGACATCTGGACCCTGGCCTGCTCTAGCTAGCCTCTCAGGCACTAGATTTCGTAGGCCTTCAGTGGGGGCCAGGCCCTAGTAACATGCTTCCCACACAGAGCTAGGTCAGGGGCAGGCCAGCCTCACTCCCAGCCCCTTCAAGCTCTCCCTAGGTCTTCTGCTAGATTGCCCATGCTTGATTGAGCTGATCCCACCTGATGACCTCAGCTCCTCCTGAAGCCCACCCTGCACTGTCCAGGTCTTAAGATCTTACTGAGACATTATTATAATTATTATTATTATTATTATTTTATTGTTGGGCATTCATTGAGGGTACAAGAAACCAGGTTACACTGATTGCATTTGTTAGGTGAAGTCCCTCTTGTAATTGTGTCTTGTCCCCAAAAGGTGTGTCACATACCGAGATCCCCACCCCACTCCTTCTTTCCCTCTCTCTGCTCTTCCTTTCCCCCACTTCTCTCTCCTTATTTGTCTCTGCTCTTCCCTTCACCCACCCCCCACCTAGGGTGGTCTAGGTCATTAATTGTCCTCATATCAAAATTGAGTACATAGGATTCATTCATCTCTATTCTTGTGATGCGTTACTAAGAAGAATGTCTTCCACTTCCATCCAGGTTAATACAGAGGGTAAAGTCTCCATCTTTTTTAATGGCTGAATAGTATTCCATGGTGTACATATACCGTAGCTTGTTAATCCATTCCAGGGTTGGTGGGCATTTAGGCTGTTTCCACATTTTGGCAATTGTAAATTGAGCTGTGATTTAAATAGTCTAGTTTATGATAAAAGGATTTTTTTCCTTCTGGGTAGAGGCCCAGTAATGGAATTACAGGATCAAATGGGAGGTCTAGCTTGAGTTCTTTGAGGGTTCTCCATACTTCCTTCCAAAAAGGTTGTATTAGTTTGCAGTCCCACCAGCAGTGTAAAAGTGTTCCTTTCTTTCCACATCCACGCCAGCATCTGCAGTTTTGAGATTTTTGTTATGTGAGCCTTTCTCACTGGGGTTAGATGATATCTCAGGGTGGTTTTGATTTGTATTTTTCTAATAATTAGGGATGATATCTCAGAGTGGTTTTGATTTGCATTTTTTTTAATTTTTTTATTTTTATTTTTAATTTCAGTGTGCTTGTCATGTTTGTTTGAAGTACTCCTTTTTTGTTGATTTTCTTCTTTCTCCTGCGGTGCTGGCTGTTTTTGATGTTGGTAGAGACGAGGTCTTACTCTGGCTGACTGCTGCTCATATGGGTTTTGAACCTCTGAGCTCAGAGCAATCCACCTGCCTCGGCCTCCCACAGCACTGGGACTACAGGCATGAGCCACCACGGCCCGGCCTGATTTGCATTTTTCTAATAATTAGGGATATGTCTCTATTTTTGTGCCAGTACCATGCTGTTTTGATAAGTATGGCATTGTAGTACAGCATAAAGTCTGGTATGCTGATGCCCAATCTACAGATTTAATGCCATCCCTATTAAAATACCAACATCATACTTTCAAGACTTGAAAAAAATAATTCTTCATTTTGTATGGAAGCAGAAAAAATAAAAAAGCATATATAGAAGGCAGTTCTTAGTTACTGAGACTTTTTAGTGTGTGACTTTGGTAAGTCCCCCATTTCCAGGGTCAGTCCTCTCCATTTTGACAGCCTTCTTCCTGGAGCTCAACTCCAAATTCCCTGTGAGAACCTCCTGCTACCTCTCTTCCCCATTTAGATCTAGACACCAGTTCCTGGACTGCTTCCTGCATGCCCAGCACGGACATTCTCAGCGCCATCCTCCCCCAGCCCTGCTCTGTCGGCAGTCTGCCGTGGCATTGACCTTCCAGTTCAAGACCCCCCATACTGTCCTCTGCTCCCCACTGACACTAGAGCCCATACAGGTACTGAGGGTCACACCCTCCTCCAAAGCTTCCTTTCTGCTCTTGTCCCAGCATGGAATTCCTGGTCTGTTTCTTTGCATCTAGCTTCGTCTGATCTTCATTCAAGGCCCAGCTCTGCCTTGGAGCCTCCTCTCATGAAGCCTCAGTAGATTTCTTTTCTTTTTTTTTTTTTTAATTGAGCAATAATAATGATAAATAATGCAAAAAAAAAGTAACATTCACATTGTCAGCTAAGAGTACGTCTATCATAAAATGCTTTGACTCTGAGGTTCAGTATGGAGTCATCAGTTAACTTCTTCTTTTTTTGAACCTCAATAGATTTCTTGAGTTCTACCTCATTTAAGACCGATGGGTTGGGGTAGTTACTACCAGACCCAAGTGAGTAGACTTTAAGCAGAGTCTTCTAGTGGGGCAAAAACCCTCGGTTTTCTGCAATATAAAACTACTGGGATTCAAAAGAAACAAAACCCCACTAGGTGGTTTCTTAGTGCTGGACGCAAATTCACCACCCTCACTATTAGTTAATAGAGGACTTTTAACTATAGAGCACTGGGGGTTGGAGAGGGCAGGCTCACTTTCTCCTTGCAATGGTCGAGAATATGAAAATACCAGGTAAATTCATTCTCTAGTGGCTTTGGCCAGAAAAGAGTTAACACTTCCTTTGTCTTGTGGTATAATATGGACCTTAGGAAGATTGGCTGAAACTGATACCCCAGATGTCCTTGAGGTGACAGCTTGTCTAAGTGTGGGTCTTGGACCACCTGCAGTAGAAAAACTTGTTAAGATGCAGATTCTGGTCTCTCCTCAGACTTATTGAACAAGTACCTCTGAAGGCAGGGCCAGGGAATCTGCATCCTTATTTGGAACTGTTTCAATGGCTCAGGATGTGGCCAGGTATGCCTGGACCATGGCTTGGCTAGACAGAACTTCTGTGCAGTTTTGGCTTTTGTTAATGAGAGTCATGTCACTGTGTGGTGACTCCCAGAGGGGACCTGGTCCATGAGGAGAGGTTGTTGAGTATCAAAGGCCATAGCCTAGTCTTACTTCAAAAACAACATGTTTGGCAATGCCCTGCTGGCCTGCGTGGTGGCCTCCTGTGCAGCTTCTAACCACCACTGGCCCCTTGGGGCCTCCCAACTTCCAGTGGGACTAGGCTGGCCTGTCTTACCTGGTCAAGGTGAGGGAGGGCTGCCTAACCTGAGCTCCTGGGGTTTTGAGCATCCTACAGGGTCTGACTAGGGTCTTGGGTCTCCCAGCCTAAAGCCTGAACACGAGAGGGACAAAACTTAAATCCTCTGGATACAATGTTCTCATAAATTGAAGTCCAAAAGGAAATTGAGGCAAGACTAACTAAGCCCCAGACAATCAGCTAACACACCTACAAATGAATAGACCCTGTAACACACACGGGACAAGCAGGATCACTGGCTTGTGAAGATCATCCTTGCTTATGGAAAGCAGGTCACCTTTGTTAGTGTCTTAATCAGTCAACAAGTATTTACGAAGCACTCTCTACAGGCCCGCCTCTCTGCTGGGGTACAACACAGCCCCTGCACTCTGGGATTTATAGTCTGGATGGAGAAAGAACTATAACAAGTCCTCTGGAAAGAGAGAAACAGAGGGTCTCAAAAGCAAGAACACCTTCCTCAACGGCTAGGAAAATTCCCAAAGGGACAGATTCTCGGCCTCACTTTGAATCCTAAATCTTCAGTTTTTCAGTATCCTAAATACTTACATAGTTGAAACCTATTTATCTAGGGGTACATAGTTGCAAGCAATAGAAACAAATTCTGACTGTTTTGAAAAGAAAGTTAATAAAAAGACTTAATGAAGGTATAACCAGAAGGTTGAGATACCAGGCAGAAACTCTGAGAGACTGAAGAATAGGAAGTGCCACTGGATAATCCTGTAGGAACAAGCTGTGAGGACACCATTGTCACCACAACAAGGCCCAGAATTCCAGAGCTTGCACCACTTACATGCTGGTACTGCATTCTGCACACCAGGGCTGAGTCTCTGCCTCACTGTCAGAGACGGGAAGAGATAGGGATCCTGGACCATATGCCCACATAATAGCTGCAAGGGAGGCTGGAAAATAGAGACTCTGGAAGTTTCTGTTTCTCTATGTGGGAAGTGGGCACCCATACATGAGGGGAGAAATGCCCCAAACATAGGAAGCGGTCCAAATGCAGGGAAGCCAAATGCTCAACACCCCTGCCATATCTTGTAGAGGGGCAGGAAGTATGAATGTGAAAGAATAACAATTTCTTTCTTTCTTTTTTTTTAATAAAAAAGGAACTCTGCAGACTTGTAATCGCGCAGGTTATCAATGCAATAAGATACTTCTCAGTGGGAATTGGGGACATCTTAATGAAAAGGGAGCCCTTGAAGAGTGTGAAGGATTGGGTTAGGTAGGGAGGAGTGGAGAGGACTCCCCCAGTCCTATACAAAGGTGGAGTTAGCTTGGCATGGTTTGGGAGGAGTGAGGAGGCAGCCTGACCACCCCAACATGCCAGTCCTCTGAAGACTCCAGGTCTAAATGCCAGGACCCATTTCATTCAACATCTGGAACAATCTCTTCAACACCACCCAGAAGTCCTATTTGTCATTAACTGAGAGTGGCGTCGCCCCTACCCCTTTGAGCAAGTAAATGAGAAGGGCCCACTTTTAGTAGCCCAATATCTTACACCCACAATAACAATGAGCTGAAATTTTTTGCTATTAATTGCTCAGCAGAACACTCTCCTTCAAATGCAAAGTTAGTCATGTGAAGAGAGAGTGCTAAAAAATGAAATTAATAATTTTTTTATACATAGTATCTTTCACAGTACTCCTTATAGATCAAAGCAACCACATGGCCTCCTTGACCAGTGATTCTCAACATGGATGGTCATCGCCTAGTAAGCTTTTCAAAACGATTCCCGGGTCCATCACAGATCTACTAAATCAGGACTTTTCTGAGGGGAACTGGGAAATTGACATTGTTTTAAGGCTCCCTATGATACTTTTATGACCACATTTGAAAACTAGACCCTAGACATTTCAGTATGCCTTAACTTTTCTTCATATATTCCTTTGGTTACCTAAGAATCCCAAGACTCTCTCTTTACTTTTCTTTCTACCTAATCACATTCTTCACTCTTTTTCCCCAATATTTTACTGTGAAGAATTTCAAACATACAGTAAAGTTGAAAGACTTATAGAGTTATCATTCACATGCCGTCTCCCCATTCTATGTGTGTTAACATTTTGCTATATTATTTGCTTTATCCCATGTCTAACTGATCACCTAGCTAGACACCCTTCCATCTGATTTTTTAATGCATTTCTAAGTGATTTGCAGAGCTTAGTATCCTTCACCTGTAAATTCTTTAACCTGCATATCATTAACTAAAGTTCAATATTTGTGGGTGGATCTTTTAAATACATATATATACACAAACCCCCAAATGCACAAATCGTAAGTCTACTAATGAATGTGCTTTGACAAACGCATATATCTGTGTACCCCAAGGTCTCATTAAGGTACAGAATATTTCCATTACCTTAAAGAGTTCCTGAATACCTCAATCTCTATCCCTTCTCCTACAACAACTACTGTTCTGATTTTTGTCACTTTAATTTAGTTTTGCCTGTTCTAGAAATTCATATAAATGAAATAGCTCAGTGTGTACATTTTTGTGTAAGATTTTTGTCATCCAATGTAGCATTTTAAGATTTATACTTTTTGTTGTATATATTAGTAGTTAATTCCTTTTTCTTGTTGATTTTATTCCATTTACAGGAATATACCATAGTTTGTTCTCCCATTCTCTTGCCAATGGACATTTGAGTTACCGCCCATTTTTAGCTATTATAAATAAAGCTGCTGTGAACCTTCTTGTACAAGGCTTTTGTGGTTATATGTTTTTATTTCTCTTATGTAAATACTTAGGAGTAGAAGTGCTGAGTTTTAGAGTAGGCCCATGTCTGGTTTTATCAGAAACTGCTAGACTTTTGTTCAAAAGTGGTTAAACCATTTTGTACTCTTACTAACTTTCTGTGACTGTTCTAGTTGTATGATACCCTTAGAACATTGAATGTTTTAGTCTTGTTAATCTTAGCCATTCAGGCGGGTGTGTAGAGGTATCATATGATTTTAATTTTCATGTTTTGATGATTAGTAATATCGAGCACTTTTTTCAAGTTTCTTGGCTAGTATCATCCTTTGGGAAGCATCTGTTCCCATCTTTTACCCATGTTTAATGGAATTGTCTTTTTACTTTTGAGATTCAACTTGCTAATATTTAGTTAAGGATTTTTGTGTCCATATTTATTAAGAACATTGGTGTGTAATTTACTTTTATTTTAATAGTCTTCTTTGGTTTATGTATCAGGTATCTTGGTTTTTGTTGATCTCATAAAATGAGTGGGAAATGTTCATTCTTCCTCTGTTTTATAAAACAATTTGAATATTATTTCTTTTTCCACTCATTTCAGGCTTCATATTGTGCTCATAGACAGCATAAAATTGGGTCTTGCTTTTTTTTAATGTGGAAAAATCTGTGATAAAGTGGAGGGTTTTAGTTAATTTACATTTACTGTAATTATTGATTAGGTTGTTACTTATTTGTTTTTAGATTGCCTCAATTTGTTCTTTGTATTTTTTCTCTGCTCTTTCTTCCTGCTTTCTTTGGAGTTAATTAATTTTTTGTTTGTTTGTTTTTAGAATTGCATTGTAATTTATCTACTGACTTTTTGCCAGATTGAAGATGTGAAAAGTATAAACAAAAGCCAGAAATTACGTCACCCAGGGCTCTTGTTCTTTGCCAATTTACTCCACTTTATCTCTTTTCTTCCCCACCCATCACCCTTACTCCTTCGATGAAGTGAGCTTTCCTAAAACAGCTTATCATGAGTTCCAGTCACTGTGCTGAGAGGACCCCCAGACATCTTGTTAAATAGGGACAACAGTATTTAAGAAAATTACTCTTTTATTTATGTTTCAAGGGCTACTACATTACCATTGGCTCAGAGAAAAGGGCTATCTTCTCAGATGTTTTTCTCTCTGTCCACATACCCCAGTGTTAAGTTCACATTCTGAATGAATGACTTCTCTGAGTGGTCTAGTTTATTATTAAGGATATGCTTTAAACATTGCCTAAGCCTTGGCTGATGCAGCTGGAGGGGGCAAGGAGAGAGAGCTGTGTTGTTGGATTGCTCTGGCCTGTACATCAGGAAGACGCCAGTGTCTATCCCCGTCATGTTCTCCCTCTGCAACTCCCCCTATACCACAAATTAACCTTTAAAAAACCCACATTGATGGGGTTCCTTTTTAAAAATCCCTGTGTCCTGACAAGGCTGTAAGAGAAAACTGATTTTGAAAAGAATAGTTTTACAAGATTACAAAGTTGTCCTGAAGGCTGAATGGAGTCCTCAAATGTATTTTTTAAACACTTGAATTATTTCTGGCAGGACAGGCACACTCCAGGGAGTCCCAAGTCCCATCACTCCCACTTGGGTTTTGACTTGCCCTTGTGGGCAGTGAGCTGCCTAGGCCCCGTGGGCAATGAGATGCCTAGCCCTTGCGGCAAGTTCCAGCGATGCGCATCTGCAAGAGGACAGGAAACCCCAGGTGTTGGCTCAGCCCCTGGCACCCGAGTAAGTGGTCCAGAGACCAGACAGCCCAAGCAGCAGCAGATTCATATTCAAATAGGATTATTGAAGACAGAGAAACCCACTTTCTGGGCCCCGAGCTCCAGCCCTCCCATTCCAGCTGCTCTCATAAGTTATTAGGTTCCTCTTTATGGTCACAGGAGCTATCGTTAGAAAAGTCCACCTGCAAGGCCCAATCTTATGTCTCAAAAATTGAAACCTAACCAGTGCTGGGAGTGATCAGAAAGAACAAATTTGGACGCCCCTGTGAAAGTCAGGAGTGACTTGGTGTTATGGAATGAAATGGAGTTGACATGCGTCCTGGGAACTCCAGAGGAGAGCTTGGAAATCCAGTGGGTGCTGAAGACCCCAGACTGAATAGGGGCTCCAGCCTCCCCACCTCTACTGTGACTTTCTTAGTTCTCTGCTCCTCAGTTAGGACTATACAGCACTGGCCAGAGGGGTCTTCCTCAGTCACCGTGGGATCATGTCTCAGATGGCTTTAATGACTCCCATTGCCCTCGGAAGAAATCCTACTTCAGCCTAAACTCTTCCCACACCACCCACTCCAGCCCGCCACCCCAACCCCATGCTTCAGCGTGTGGTGACACGACATGTCCTGCCTATCCATGGCCACACCATTCCCCGTCCTGGGCCACTCACGTCCCCAAACCTCATCTCCACTGTATTAATTTTCTTTCTTTCTTTTTTTTTTTTTTTTTTTTTGAGACAGTCTCAAGCTTTCACCCTGGGTAGAGTGCTGTGGTGTCACAGCTCACAGCAACCTAAAACTCTTGGGTCCAAGTGATTCTCCTGCCTCAGCCTCCAAGTAGCTGAGACTACAGGCACCTGCCACAACACCCAGCTATTTTTTTGTTCCAGTTGTCATTTTTCTTAGCTGGCCGGGGCCAGGTTCGAACCCGCCAGTCTCAGTGTATGTGGCCAGCACCCTACCCACTGAGCTACGGGTGTTGCTTGTATTAATTTTCTATTGCTGCTGCAACAAATTTCCACAAACTGTGTGACTTAAAATAAAACAGATTCATTCTTTCAGCCTTCTGGAGGCCTGAAGTCTGAAATCAGTTTCACTGGGTAAAGGTCAAGGCATTGGCCAGCCTGGCTCCTTCTGGAGACTCTGGGAGAGAACTCGCTTTCCTGCCTTCATCAGCTTCCAGGGGCCACCTGTGCTACATGACTTGTGGCCCCACCTCCTTCACAGCACTTAGCTCTGCCAGTGGGTCTCAACCTTCCTAATGCCACAGCACTTTAATACAGTTCCTGTGGGTTGCAACCCACAGGTTGAGAACCCCCGAGCCTCTGCCTCCAATCACAGTGCCTCGCTTTCCTGCTATAATCAAATCTTCCTCTGCCTCCTTCTTGGAAGGACCTTTGTGACCACAGTTAGGGCTGCCCAGATAATCCAGGGTGACCTCTCACCTCAGATCGTTGGCCACCACGTGAGGTAAACTTCATGGATCAGGTGATTAGAATGTGGCCATTATTCAGCCCACCCACCTGCACGCTGTGCAGGCTCTGCTCAGACGTCATCCTCCTCTGAGAGGCCTCCCCATCCCCAGGGCTCTGTGCAGGGCTGCTCCTTGTTGTCCCCAGCCCCAGCAGAGTCCCTGCTATAGCAGGCAGTGCCCTTACTGCAGCTGCCTTGTCACCCCCCTTCTGACAGCCAGGAGCAGCTTGAGGGCTGGATCTCGTCCACCCACCTTCTTCCTTGGAGCATCCTTAAAGCCTGGCACACCACACATTCAAAAAGAGATTGCAGGAAGGAAGGGACCCCTCCAGGCTGACAAGTCCAGGATGAAAAGCCTGATGAAATGGCACAGAGGTCCATTTAGCTGGCCGGGGCCAGGTTCGAACCCGCCGGCCTCAGTGTATGTGGCCTACTCAAGGTGATAAAGAGGTCAGAAGAACGCAGAGCTATGGCTAGGTGTGCTGGTGGACCAGGTCACACATTATGCCTTCCGGGTGTGTCCCTTATGTTTAGACTCCAGAGCTTTGCCCTGGTGTCCCACAGCCATCCAGCAGGAGAGCTCTGAGTTCAGGGCTCCTCTGCTCACAGCCACTGCTCATTGTAATTTTCCTGTCACTCTGACCCCAGGGATGTGGCCCTAGGGAACAAGTGCTCGAGTCCAGCTTCACTTCACCTCCGAGTTAGTCTGTGACTGGCTTACTTAGACATTGATTAACTTTTCAGTGAAACACAATCAGTAGGCAAATTCCATCTACCTATCAGGAAAGATATAAACATTAGCAAACATTAACCTCAACCCACAGGTTTACAGCCCTCGCTGCCCTTGGGCACATTGGCTGTGCCAGCTTGCCCCTAGGGCCAGGTAGCTGCTTGGTTGAAAAGAATGAAATCTATAGTCCCGTGCTTTCAACTTATGCCGCCAGATATGGGAACATGACCCCTGGAATGTGGTCTTTATACATCACCAAGATTTATGAATCCGCAAGAAACACAAACACGCATCCCCCCACAGGCTATTTTATATCACCAGCTGTGTGTTTTATTTCTGACAAGGCTAACCTCGTTTAATTATTTATGCAAAAACTTCTAAGCCACTAAAAATGCCCTGCAGCAGAAGGTACCGAGGAAAGAAGCTTGGTAACCCGAGCCCTGGCTGGGGCAGGGTTCTGCCCTTAACCCTTGCTGGCAGCAAGCTCAGGCTGTTTACATTTGCTGTGGGTTGAGGAAGAGTGGGCGGGAGGGGTTTCTGTGAGTTTCTGCTGGAGGGTGAAGGGCAGCACCAGCACACACCTCTTTGAGACTGAGCAACCCCCTCCATGGAGCCTATCAGGCCACTCCAACCCCACCCTTCAGGCATCTGGGTGCTGGTGGCTGCTCAGTCACTGCACTTGTGCCACTGGAAGCACTAACAGCTTCATTCTAAGGTGGTCCCTCAGTTGAGTCCCTCTGACTCTTTTTTTTTGTAGAGACAGAGTCTCACTTTATGGCCCTTGGTAGAGTGCCATGGCCTCACACAGCTCACAGCAACCTCCAACTCCTGGGCTTAAGCAATTCTCTTACCTCAGCCTCCCGAGTAGCTGGGACTACAGGCACCCGCCACAACTCCCGGCTATTTTTTGGTTGCAGTTTGGCCGGGGCTGGGTTTGAACCCGCCACCTTCGGTATTTGGGGCCGGGGCCTTACCAACTGAGCAACAGGTGCCGCCCTCCTTTGACTCTTTTTATACCACAGTCTCTCCCCATATCTTCCCTAAAAGCTTACTCCTCCTTCAACTGTCTTCCCTCTCTTCCCTCTGCCCTGCATCTTAAAACTCCTGCTTCGCTGTTACTACCTCCATTTTGGAGTCCCGTGCCCACGGCACCCTGGGCAAGAGAGCAGGGTTACCATCCACAGGGGTCTTGGCATGGAAGAACCATACATGAGACTGTCACGTCACATAACTAGCACCCATTATTTTTCCTTCCCCCCCCTTTTTTATTGTTTGGGATTCATTGAGGGTAGAACAAATTAGGTTACATTGATTGCATTTGTTAGATAAAATTCCTCTTATAATGTGTCCCACCCCCAAGAGGTCTGCTGTACACCATGACCCTCCATTCCCCTCTCGCCTTCCCTCTCCCCACTTGCTCATTCCCCTACCCACCCCTGGTAATAGCTCATCTACTGCCTTCATACTAGAATACATAGGATTCTCTCCTCTCCATTCCTGTGATAGCATCCATTATTAAATGGGTTTCTTTTCTCTCGCATCAACTCTGATTTGGCAGGCAGTTTAGGGTCATAATTAATAAAGACAATGAATTTTGGAATCAGACAGACCTGGTTAGTGGAGGTTCTGTTATTTGTACACTGTATGCCCTTGAGCAAGCTGATGCACGTTACTCCTTCCTAGTTCCCCCATCTGTAAAATGGGATAACAGCAATACCGCCTCACAGGTTCATTATGTGAAGGAAGTGAGAGTGTGCAGGGAACAGGCTGCACAAGTCCTTGTATGTACAGCAAGCTATCAATAAACATTAGCTGTTATGATCTACAATATGGGATTTTGGGTAATGTAAGAACAATGTTTAGAAACTTTGACTGGAGAACACTAGTGAATTAACCACTATATTATCTCTACCTTATATTCAGGATAGGTGTAGTTCAATGGAAAACTTTTCCAATAGCACATGGGAGGCCCTATAGGGATGGAATTCTGAAATCCCTCTTCCAAATGCCTCTTTGATCCATCCCTACACAGAATCCTGTCTTGATCCTGCATTGTTTTTGTTCATATTTTGGACCAGAGAAGAACTTCAGCAGGAATTCCTGCTAGTAGGTTTGGTGCGAGGGAGGGACCAGGCCATCCATCTTCATAGTACAAGAATGAGTGGAAAAGCATCTGATCAAGGATAGCTTTAACTCACAGAGCCAGCAATAGGGTCAGAAGTGGATTCCCACAGGTATCAGGCCAGGCCTTTAAAGAAGGAACTACTTGCCCTAAAGTAACCACAAGCAGATCCAACTGTTTTTTGTGGTGGATAATGTTTGTCCAGATGTCTAGATTGTGAGACACATATTGTTAGCATCTCAAACTGTTTATAAAATTCTTAGTTGAACTCCATACTGGGTTAGATATTGGGATAAATCAAAATGAAACCAAATCATAGGCCCCATCATTATAAGGAAGGGCTGGAGCTTGTCCCAATTTTCAAAGAAAGTGGTCAAGAAACAAAAATAAGGAAATTAGATGAGCAAGGACTTGCCTATTATTCTCAGCTGTTTTCCAACTCCAGGAAAAATGCTAAGTCAGTGGACATGGCAAAGTAATGAGGGGCGGAAATCTGATTTCCTAAGGCAGCCCTATCTGGTGAGAAAGCCACCTCCCTGGGAACGCTTGGCACATTTCTACTGCTGGGCATTTAATGAGATGCCTTGCTTTGCAACCCTCTGAGGGTGGCAAGTGAGTGCTCCACCTCCAACAAACTGCCTCAATTGTGCTGGGTTGCCTTTGGTTGGCCTTTCTATGAAATGTTGGCATTAATATCCTCTATTGGTTTATGACATCCTGTTCTGGCAAAGAAATGGAAATGGTTTCAACAGTTTTTTTTTTTTTTTTTTTTTTTTTTTACCCTGATGTTAGCATATAAGTTTATATTTTTTAGGTTTGACTTTGGATAACAGGATAGAACACAAGTAGACCAAGAGCTTCAATATTAGAAGCTACTCGCTTGGGAGATACCCTCAGTGTATTGTCCTATGATGGGAACTGCCTATAAATGTCATACTTGCAAAAAAAAAAAAAAAAAGGGAAAAGATGAGAGACTTTCAGATAGAAGTCTCCATCTGCTGACTTAATCTCCGCAAAATCTGACTTACACCTGAGCCTCAGGACAATGACAAAAAGTTTCCCCACAAATATACTAATATGTTCAAAATATCTGAAAATCATTTATTCTCAGCTAATTATAAAAGAGCTCTATGACTGAGTGGCCATCTGTTATCTTTAGTCTATAAATTTCATTCTCACTTTGATGGCTAGAAGGTGAAGAGATTGAAAAATAGAGGGAAAAGTCCACTTCTTCCCCACCACACCAACTCACTTCCTACCAATGCTTAAACTATTCAGGCAGACTTTCTCAAGCAAACTGAAGATAAGTCTAGAAGGGCTGGAGTCACTCGTATGTTCCATGCTGGCAAATTAAAACAAATGTTTCTGTCAAATATTTACCATTGAGGTCAGCTGGCAATCCAGAGCAACTTTGCCATCAAAGAAACT